>NC_057886.1:11466684-11768061 GCF_019740435.1 Gambusia affinis | reverse complement strand
CTGAATACATATCCAAAATGTTCACATTTCTTTCTGATATACAGTTGTAAAATGTAAAGAAAATTCTTCTGTTTTACAATTGTTCACTACTACACAGGTGCAACACCACAAAAGGTGAAAAAGGTTCAAAGGGAATAAATATACACTTTAAGGCATTGTACCTTTCTGTGGATTCCCTCGACTTTAGCAGATTATCTAAAGGATGTTAAACACACACACACAAAAATAAATTTCAATCCTCATCTTGTTGTGTCTCAGCTTTGGCTCTTTGAAGAGAGAACAGAAGCCACGTTCTCTCCCAGACATGAAAGATGTTTAACAGCCAGGCCCTCAGGTAGGGAGATCTCAAAGCACAAAGCCTCACAACAAAGCAGCTACGAAGACCCACCTCCCCAACTTTTCCCAACAAACTCAGTGATAAAGTCTGATAGAAGAAGGGAGGAAAATTGTCACTCTGATCTCTCCAGCCACGCACACAAAGCCTCTTCCTGTGCTCCTCCCACCCTCTGTCGCTCACGTCCTGCTGCCTTCACACAGGTGTGTCGAAGGCTTCATCTCCATGTTGACATCCAGACTCTCGCTCTTGCCCTGCAGCTTCATGGAGACATGACTGGATGGATCAGTGGGGCTGAGATCAGAGAGGAGACATGTTCAGCGTCTGCGCTGCCTGGAAAGCAGACCCACATCATGCCTCAGAGTGCAACATGGAAGTAATTTATATCTGTGGGAGAGCTTACTGACTTTTAATTCAACTTGTTTGATTATAGTTATTTTTTGCATTTGAAAAGAAATATTTTAGATAAACAAACACACGCACACACACGCACACAAACACACACACACACACAAATAAATATCAGCCTTCTCCAGGAGCAAATAACCAGCTGTTAGGAACAGTTTTTGATATGTCTTTCATCTTGACAATAAAAACTTAAATACCTTTCCAGAGAGAGCATGTCTACACAGGAGTTTGGGACGGTTTCAAAAGTGTTATTTACTGTTTTGTCGGTGCTTTATCATAGCAGGAGAATCGGGCAAGATGGAATCCAAAGGGAATTAAAGTGAATGACAATCATGTCATCGCATAAGCCGCAGACCGTTCGGGAAATGCCTTCTTTTCTAATCCTCAGCTCTGCGGTGAAAAGTGTGGGATCTGGTGGTTGGCTCCAAAGTGGCTTTGGGTGTGTTAGGAAGGGTGGAGGAGCGAGGGCAGGGGTGAGATGGTGGTGGAGGAGGGCGAGTGGAGGAGTGGAGGAGGCGTATGTGTGTTTGTGCCTGCGTAATAAGTGGGAGACACAGAGCAGCAAAGTTAAAGAGGAGCTGTTCAAGAGGAGGCTCTTGTCATTCGCTAAGTATACAATTTCATGGCCCCGAGCTCAACTTGGGAGTTTTAATCATGAAGGTCTGACAAAAGGTGTAAAGATGGAGCAGGCATTACAGACTGAAGCATGCGAATGACTGACATCCAATGTCTCTGGGCCTCACCACAAGATTTATGCACTTTGAACTTTTTCCACTACACATCCACAAATTTCAACATCTTTTATTGGGAGTTTATGAGACAAACCCACAATTAATGCATAATTGTGACACATAGGGAAAATCTCCAAAAGTCTGGCACGCATTGACAGTCAGTCCCTTTTATATCTGACACACTTTGTCAAAATTAGCTGAGGTCGCTCCTTATTTCCATGCATAAAATAACTGAAAAGTAATCTAACGGTGTTATATTGCATGTGAGTGATTAAATGCATTTAATTGGATGCAGTCCTTCTGGAGATTCCAGAGGCTCGTTAGAGAACATTAATGAACAAGCAGCTGCATGAAGACCAAAGAACAGAGCAGAGCAGACATGGCAGAGAGTAACCTGAAGAGACGTTTATAGTAAGTTTATGTGACAAATGACCAAAGCTTTAAACAACTTGTAGAACACTATTCAGTTCATTCTTTAAAAACGGAATGACATTTTTAAAGGACAAACTATAGTTTTCCATTGGGACTGAAAGATTCGATCCTGCAGAAAGGGTGTAAATCAGAGAAGCAGTTGGTATCTCTGGAGGAGCTGCACAAATCCTCAGCTCAAGTGGGAGAAAATGTTGTCAGAACAGCTACCCGCCTACAATTCTGACTTTTCTTGATTAGGCCATTTGTAAAAAAGTAATCTAGAAGTAGGTCTGGTCTATGACTAGGCCATTTGTAAAAATGGCCTAGTCATAGACCAGACCTACTAAAACCAATCATGAATCTGTGATAAGACTTGAATATCGATGTTCACAAGTGCTTTTCATTCAATCTGACCGAGACTGAGCTACTCCACAAGGAAATCTGGTCAAAGAAAATGGCAGTCTCTGGATGATTAAATCTAGTGGAAACATAACCCAAAAAGACTTGGAGCTGTATTCGCAGCACAAAAGGCTCTGTGAAGTTTCTGCTCGGGGCCACATTCAATTTCCATCATTATTTTAAAAAATATGTAGACACAATAATGATTCATCCCTGGAATTTAGCTACTTTTTCCATGCATAGATGAGACAATTAGCCAGAGTCTAGACTGAAATATTAAATTGATGAAACCAACCATCTAGGCCACGTTGAAAGAAAACAACAAAGTTGGGTCCTTTGAAATGAAAATAAGAAGCAATTAAGAGCAATTTAAAACTTCTGCCCAGTTCAGTACATATATGCATGTGTTATGGAGGCCCATTGTTCTGTCCTATAACTATCTGTGGTACCCAGTCCTCTATATAGTTTCTCAGAGAAATGCCTGTGGGTTGCTCTGTGTGGCTTCCCTTCATTGAAACTCCTCGTCGCCTTAAATGTTGATTGCCATGACGTCAGCCGAAAACCTCAGTCCTGCCCTTTATGTGTTGCCGTCACCATCTATTTCCGCCCAGTGAGCGAAAAACAACTTTCTTTCCATTGCAGTGAATCCCTAACGTGAACCCTCAGATTGAACACTGAGCTTCTGTTACTGGGGCCAGAGTCTCCACCCAAATGGGGGCGTGTGAGAGCTTTCACACTCGCCAAACGTGTAAAACAGCTAAAATGAGTGGAGTTTCGTGTGTGCACGGTTGGCAGAGTGCCGCATAATTTCGCCGGATCCAACGTGTTCATTTATGTCAACAAGTCCAGCCTGGTTTCTGTAAATAAAAACACAAACAGCCATCAGATGGGTGTTAACGGAGCGTAATTACTGGTGCAAAACCACAGCAGTTTGTCTGTCCGCTTCCTGGAGTTTCCCATGTTTTTCGAATTCCAATCTGTCACAGTAACTGTGAGAAAGAAAAGGATCTGTCAACCTAAAAAAGAAGAGAGGAGGAGAGAAAAATTTCTTCAGATCACGGGCTCACAGTTGAGTCAGTTCTGCTAAAATAGGATCACCTGTCCTTTTGGATCCTGCAGGCCAGAGGGAAGGATGCATATGTGTGTTTGTGTGTGTGTGTGCAGCAGAAACAGGAGATAGGCCTCTACCCTATGGGATCTTTCACAGGAATGTGAATTTGTGCGAGAAGCAAACGAGCAAACCAGCAAACCAGCAGCACGGGTGCGGAAGGTTGTTTTGGCCAAGAGGGACAAGAGTGTACCAAAATATGTGGCCTAGGAGAGGGGAAAAAACAGACCTGCTGGGAGATAAATTAGGTGTTAAAGTGGAATATTTCTTCTCGGGGATTGACACATGGATTAGTTTGTGTAAGATGAATCAAAGGTGACTTGCTTTGACACTCACAAGTCACCACGAGTATAATAGCATCTCGGTCTTTCTAAAAGTGTCAACACAGTAAGAGGTGTTAGTATCAGGAAACATAGTTTTTGTTTGTTTTTGCTATAAAAAAAGTTCTTCCTAACAACTAGAGCACGGACAGCAGGCACGTTTTATATTTTATTAATAGTCGCAAAAAAGCATGTACAATTTTTTTTGTTTAATTTTTTAAATGAGAAATACACCCATCTGACAACATGAAGACGACTAGAAGATCATGAAGAACATGTCATGTCCTGATCTGAAGAAATCTGAGAACAAATAAGAAACAGAGTTTGATATTCATCAAAAGAAAACAAAACTTCTGCAGCACTGCATGGCTCACTTGCCTCAGTTAAGGTCAGTGTTCAAGATTCAACAACAAAAACAAAAGTATAGGAGAGTGACAAAAAAAAAAAGTCTGGTAAAGAATTTCTTGCCGCTCCCAAAGAGTCCTATAAAACATGCTTCATGGGCTCACAAAGCAAAGTGGAATTTCCTGGAAGATGTATATTGTTTCCCGTCTGACATGAAACTAATGAAACATTTCAGAAAAAAGACCATACCTGGTGTCAAGTATGGTGGTGATAGTGTGATGGACTGAGATTAAAATCTGAATGAAATTCTGTGAAATGACGCTTTACAGGACGTTCAAGCACACAAATCCTCCAGTGTGGCTAAAATAAAGCAACTTTGCAAAGAAGAGTGGGCCAAAATTCCTCCAAAGCAATGTAACGGATATATCCATATGTACCTGAACTGTATTACATTTGACTGAATCGTCGGGTCTTTGTGCCAACCAGGCTCCAAATGTAATTTCACAAGTCAGCGCAGGTTCAGCACGTCTTCAGTTGTGGTAATATGAAGTCACATATCCGTCCTCTGTCTTCAAAGCGTGACCACAAGCTCATTTTCTTGTTGGCCTGATAATCACAAGAGGTTGTCAGGGAGCTTCATTCCTGTGGGAACATATCCGGAGTCGTCTTCTTTTTCAACCTCCACGCCAGTGGAAGCGCAGCGCTCAAAAGCACATAACTCGTCCTCCCCTTCCTGAAGCCCTCATCTGGTCTCACTTTAGGCTTTTGAGGTCTGTGATTTTTAGGGGCACGACAGTACTGCTGGTCCACATGAGAGCAGGGAAGTTTTTCTGAAGGCGAGCCCAAAACAGATTAGAAGTTAATAAGGATTCACTTCCTGCAGTAATTGTTGCAGATAGGCACTGCAAACCACTAACTTCAATGTGTTTAATGTTGGCAGAGTTCTCAGTTTGACAGGCAAATAAAGACAGACTTCAGAGTTACTGTGAAATGAGTGACAGGGGGAATTATGGGGTATTTGATTTTTTGGAATGGAAGGATATATATAAAAAAATTGTGATGATGATTATTTTTGATATGGGGGGGAGATGAATGATTTAATGCTGTCGGGTTTCTTTAGAAAGCAAATGTTGCACAACGTAAGTGCTGAAGGCCATAAAACTGAAAAAAGGTATGTGGAATTCCCCTGATTTAACAAGGATCCGCGTACAATATATCACACAAACAGCAACTGACAACTCAGCCTCTGAATTTACTATTTGATAAAATGCTCCTTTAAAGCATAATCTCACTTTCTGCCCTCACACAGGTTGAGTTTGAAATACTTTCTCCAAAAATTTTGACATCACGTCGAGTGAAAGGCAAAGTCAGAACACCTTCTTAGCTCTCCTTAAACATCAGGAGTGATGTAGATTATAAGGCAGGGATTGGCTTGTAATCACCGAGCAACTTAAAGAGCTCAAGCACCTCTAGACACAGGAGTTAGCAATCAGTATAAACCGAAAGAGCAATTTCTACTATCAAGACCACCCATCGGGGGTGGGGGGAGGTCTCCGTGCAGATTTGGAGGGGTCACAAGGTCTGATCAGCTCCGTGTGTGAGTTGCAAGTTTGGGTAAGCACTAAGAGGAAAACAAAAGACCAAACAAGGAAGGAAAATTTCACAAACGTCTTTAAAAGACAGTGCTTTTCAAAAGTATTCACACCCATCAATATCATACCAGACTGAATCACAGCGCCTCTTCAAAAATAGCCCAAATTCTATTCGACTACCATAAAAGCCTCTACAAAC
This sequence comes from Gambusia affinis, assembly GCF_019740435.1. Classification (NCBI taxonomy): domain Eukaryota; kingdom Metazoa; phylum Chordata; class Actinopteri; order Cyprinodontiformes; family Poeciliidae; genus Gambusia; species Gambusia affinis. Next base: position 11,762,214 of record NC_057886.1, on the reverse strand, counting down.
AGAAGTTTTCAAGCCTTTTCACAGATTTATTTCTAGGCTTTGACTTGAACATTCTTACAAAGAATACTCCTTGTGCCAAGTTGTTCTGTAGGAGCTTTGACTGTAGTTTTAGGATGGGGCCGGGCTTCCTGGTAGAAAGGGAACTTCTAGTCACAAGTCTTCTGCAGCTTTTAGCAAGTCTTCATACAGTTTCCTCCTATTTTCAGCTTCATCTATCAGGAATACCCAGAACAAGAATTAGAACAAACTTAGAATCCAGAGAAACTCTGATTAGTTTATCTAGAGAAACTACTCATTTCCTTCTATCAACATTTAGCATTAAATTTTTAATATCAGAGGAAGACCTAGAGAAACTCCAGTGGGTTTACAAATCTAGAACAAACTTAGAAAGTACCATCTAGTTTTATCAGAACAAGAACCCAGAGAAACCCCAACTACTTTATAAACTACGAGCTACTTCTTAAACATAGAGAACCAATATGTAGTTTTACACTTTTTTTTTGCTCTTTGCTTTGGTTTTATTGTGTTGTTGCATTTCCTTCTAATTTATGTAGAGCACTTTAAAGTGCCTTGTTGCTGAAAATATGCTATATAGATATAATTACCTTGCCTTACCATCAAATTAACCAAGTTGTCACTTCTGAAGAAAAACATTCCCACAGCATAACCCTACCGCCACAGTGTTTCTGTATGAGGATGGGAAGATTTTACGTTTATTTTTGTAACGTGACAAAATTTGAAAAAGTTAAAGGAATTTTTTTTTTTTCTACACCATTGTACATTTAGCCTGGATTGGATTCTGGTGAATTTAAGGGGCTAGTTTGAGGGGCAATCTTTGTCTACCAAAAAGAGATGCAGATGTGTACATTTCTGGGCATGTGCTGCAGCCTTTTCCACAGAATGTCTTTGGTGTGACTTAAATCCCTCATCGGACAAATCTGCACTCTGTTTGATAGCCATGGTCTCTGACTCGAACTCAAAGCTGGAAAATTATTTCACTGAGGTTCACCTTTGAGGTCTTTCAAAACCCCAGATGGTCTGGTATTAAACATTCGAGACAATCACTCAACTTCTTTTAACCCATCCCTCACCCTCAGCAGTGTCCAAGTAAAACAAGGACCCCCTCTCTCAGATGATGATAGAGAACAATAACAGCACCACACACCTCAAGTACTCCTTTGAAGCTTTGAGACAAAACTGTGCCGCTGTCTGCAGGGGCCTATCTGCCTGAAACCGATCAGAGTGCAGATAGTAAATGATGTTTGCAAACAGCTGTATGTCCAAAGGCTGTCTGTGTTATTGAAGCTGCCAGCACTCAGAAGCACAAAGATGACTGTGTGATAAAGCTGACAATACAGAGGGGGAGCTCATTGAATTTTACATTTTGTTTATTTTCTCACTGGCAGCCCTCGTGCTTTCAGAGTGAGCTTTTTTTTGGAGGAGGCTTTAGTTTGCATTCTGCGCTGTCAAGTGATACTTTGCAATACAATTATGAATCTGAAGTTTATTGTTTTCAAGGTTTTTTTTCTTTCTGGTTCTCTTTGGGGTCAGGGTGCAAAATAAGAAGATTCGCCAGAAAATGACAACAAAAAATAAATAAATCTGAGATTTAAGGGGGATCCAGCCAGCTGTTAAGTACAAAAAGAACAACTTTTACAGGAAAAAATACATATACATGTTCCCCAAATTAATTTATGTTTTAAGTGACTGGATTTATGTCTTCTTCAACAGAATGTGGTTGTTTGGTAAAACTTTGTTTACATTTAGAGTTGAAATACAAATCTTTGCCACTTTGTGACTTCATAATAACATGTCTGTGTGACATTTCTTAAATCTTCTGAACTTTTAAAATTCTGTTTTCTAGTGTAGTGCAAATATTACAAAGCAACAATCCGTGGCTGTTGATTGTTCTAGCTTTTCTTTCCAGACACTTTGATTTCCTTATGATCTCTTAAAGTGGATCTTCAGGCTTTTTGACATATGAACTTTAAGAAGAGCAAGAATCCAGATGTGTTTGGCTAACCAACTAAACGAGTGAGGATTAAATGTGTACTTAAAGAGTGCAAAAATGAATTGACCTGGATTTAAAATTTCAAACGGGTTTCAAAACAAATTTATATTTTGCAATATAAATTTGTTTAAATTGACTGGATTAAAACAGTCAATTAAAACAGGAGTTTATGGGAATGTTTATGGGTTGTAGAATCTGTCATCATTCTGACATTTTAGTTTTTTACTTTCTCTTCATTGAGTTGTTTAACTCTTCTCTTTTTTGTTTTTTTCTACTTATGCATGTTGCCATTTTGAAAATGTTAACTTAACATATAGCGGTGGTCTATTTTCTGAGATGTTACTTTGCTTTCATTTTTTTTATGTCTTCCACAACAGGTTCACGTCATGTAGCTTTTATTTTCCGCCGTTTTCAAAACCTTCCATGGTGTTTTGTGACGACTTCACTCACACCATTAAAACTGAGTAAACTGCACGTTGCTGGAGGGACGGGCAACTTTAGTTCTGTCTTGACAGAAACAAAACAATGAGCTTGTGCTCTCAGAAGGTTTCTCTGAAGTCATTCCAGTATCATTTATAAAGCCCTATTTACTTCTCAAGTCCTCAGACAGACGTTTGGTCAGCACATGTACAGTAATGCTGAAACATGTGGAGAGCAGCCCCCTCTGTGTATGTATGAAGACATCCCAAACAGCCTACATACTAGTCTCTGATGAAAGGAGCTTTCTGTATTTTTGTTACAATGTTGCATTAAGGAGCTTTATTCTTTTAACAAAGTAATCACAGCCTTGGTGGAGAGCTCAGCGCTGCTGCACAGATGTTTTCTGGACCAACCTGGTTATGACGACACGCCCTTTTCTGAGGCTGCAAAACAGAAGCAGGTGCAGTTCCTGTAAACATCTAAAATTAAGCAACAAGTTCATATGTGCTCCAATTAAAACAAGATGTCCCGCCCATGAGTCAATGTATTCGTTCAGGCCTCGAGGCTGTCGGCCGGTGGGAGCGAGGGAAGACTTTGGAGGAGCAGCGGTTTTGATGTAATTAAAGATCCTATTTGGTTAAAAGCAGGATGAGCCCCAGAGGTCAGGGGAAGAGCGATGCTATCAGACGATTACCACTTCCTCCTTCCTGTTTGCTTCCTCTCGGCCATACAGCTGTGCTCCGATGCCATGCAGAAAGGCCTGCTCTCAGAGATAGCAGATGCTAATTGCGAGCCCACGTCCTCTTCCTCCCTCTTCGTCCTCAACTCTCAGATGTGGTTCGTTTTGTTCTTCCTTTCCATTTGTGAGGATATCACTCTTTCCTTTTTCAATCTTTCCCACTCCCGAAAATGCTGCAGAAGCAGTGTGTGTGTGTGTGCGTGCGTGTGTATGTGTGTGTGTTCCAGCTGGCCACATTTATGGACGACACAACAAAGATGCCCAATCAGTCACGTGGAAGTTATTGGTTGATTAATGGGAGGGAATGGAAAGCTTGAGATGATGAGGTCAGAGGCAGCATCAGAACGGAAACTGATAGTTTTGTGGGTTTTTGTTTGGAGAAGGTCGCACTTAAAATAAAAAAAAAACCTTCTTGCTTTTTCCACAAGTGCTACCTTCAAAGTCAGCTGAGGAGTTTTGACTGCACACCTTACAGACAAAATCATCCAACATCAAACGAAGAACCCATCTAAGCGTTGCTCTCCATGAATGCTTGCACTTCCTGTCCTAATCCTGAGGCTGACACCGACACTTTCATCTCCTGCTCTGATCTTCTGGCCTTTAAAACAAGCAGCTCCACACCTGCTTCTCCCAGACACCTAAAAACTGCATGAAAGCTGCCGATCGTGCCCCCACATCCCCGCTTTGTTTGAAATTCCACCACTGCATCAATGAAAGAGCCTTTCTATATGAGAAAAGGATTCCTTCATGTCTGTGACGTGAACTCATAAGAGTTTAACTTGAGGGTGCTTTCCAGAGGGTTTACATCTGTAGCTTATCTTAATACGGGATAATGCAGAGAAGTAGCACTTTGCAGTGGCGATCTACAGCACAGTAACCATGTGCTTGTAGTTTTGGTTTAAAAATACAAATCAAAGCTTCCAAAAAGGAAAATAAAAATGTAGTGGAAAGCTGCACTGTATTGAATTCCCAACTTGGAAATATTTACTTTTGTTCCCTTGCTGCCCTTTTTACTGTGAAATTATTAATGGATAACGGTCAGAAAGTGACACATGATTGTACAACTACTCATAGAAAAAGTCTGGTTTGAAAAAAAATATGGCAAAAAGATGGAGGGACAGCATCCAAAAAAATCAAGACGTTCCGATAAATTTCATTCTGTTTTCAGAAAAACTCACTTTGGAATAATTGAATGACTGCCCATACTGCTAACATTACACTTTAATACTTGTGATTTAACTCAAAATGTAAAAAAAATAATAATAAAAAGCATTAATGGAGACCTTTTTCTGGGTTTCTGGGTTCTTCAATAAGCTTCTCGGTCTGCGTTTTGTTGCTTGCAGTGCAAAGGAGATCCATGAGGGTTTGTTGTTCTGAAGCACATCATCCACCCTGGGACACAGGAACAAGTTTTACTTCTACGCCTCACTTTTCTGTTCCCCACTCTCTGCTGTGAAAAGGAAACATGTTAGAGATTTTGCCAGTGTCTTGTTAGAATAAATAAACTAAAATCCAGCTGCTGAAGACACAGAAGCGCGACTGTCCCCTGTGTGGTCCATCGTGTAGGAACTCCAAGTCCATTTCCACACTTTTCACAGCAAATTTAAGGGTTGTAGTTTTAGAAGGTCCACATAAAAACATTTGATGTTTTTAGAATAAAAATCAAGCTAACGCTTAATGGGTCCCCATGCCTCAGGATGTCTAGAGACGATGTCCTCATGGATTGTCTCTGGAGAAGAGTGCTCAAATTTTGAGGTGCTGGAAAATAACTTTTGACCACATTCAGAACACATATAAAGACACATAAAGACATGAGGATATTCATACAATTGTACTAAAGCATTTGGTTCTCAATCATTTCCTTTCTATTATGCTTTAAAAGAGAGATTTTATTTTCAATGCATTTTAAAAGTTCAGCCATTTTGATCATTTTCAGAGGAAAATTTTAAAAATTTAAAAGCACCATGGAGAATCTATGATGGAATAAAGTTAAAAAAAAAAAAAAAGTTTTAAGTTTTTCTCCAGTCCTTGTTCTGGACTGAGACTAAGAGGTAATGTTACAATGAAATCCAAAATGAAAAACCGTCTTTGCCTTTGAAAAAACAGAACCAGACTTCCAATCTCTTGGAAGTCTCAGCTCTGACACTCATGGCTGGAAGTTATTTCTATAAACTTCTCCGACAGAAAAAAAGCAATACGACATCTCCACCATTCAGATGTCAATTACCTGAATCTTACATTAGCGAAAACTGACCCAGCTTAAACTGGAAGCAGCTGGTGTGTCCAGATCAAGTGTCAACAGCTCTGGCCGTCTTGTGCAATGCCTGATCTTAATGTCACTGCTGCCACCTAGTGGCAACATTCTGCATTTAAAGCAATGGCAGCTTTTCTACAGGCTGGTCTTATAATGAACACAAACAAATTTGATTAAATACATTTATTTGACTTTTATTTTAAACACTGTGCACAATTTGCATAAAATGCTCTTCTCATTTGACAAATTAATAAATATTCCATAAAAGTCACATGTTTCTCAACAGTAGATAACTTGTTCCATTTCTTTCAGAGACTGATAAAAAGCACAGAGTTGATACGAACAGTCTGTTTGCATAACGATGTAGTTGGTGTGATCAATCTTGTAGCTCAATCAGTGATAATTGCATAATAAAAGGGTTTCCATCGTCTCTCTGTCCTTGCTCTCCAGTGAGGTCATAGTTCATCAGAGTCCTGGGGCTTCCTGAGAGGACTTTGTCCCAGAACACTTCATTCACTGTCCGCACCTGCAGCAAAACAGAGAGGCTTCTGGTCCTTCAGTCTCCTGAATCACAGCTCACCTTACTGTCCATCAACCTTATCTGAGGATGGGGACAAAAACGAGACATTTAGCAACTTATTCAAAATAGAAAGATATTTGGCAATGTATTGTTACACAAAGGTTGCCTGGTTTTGTTATAATATGTTGCTAATGGAACAAAGACTAAACTAGATTTTACCTTTAGGGACGAACTTCAGTGAGTTGCTGAAGATTCAGAAGCGAGAAAAACCCTTGGCTGGACCGTCATTCACAAATTCATGTCCCAGTCCATTTCCGCACTTCCCGCACTTCACCTGGGAAAACATTACACCAATTAGTCAAAACAACATGTTAATATTGTCTTTTTTATAAAGAGAATTTATCGATTTTGCAGTATTCTGCTAATAATCTCAAAGCTTGTAGATGCCTTATAAGCCCCGGGCCTCTCCTTAAATTTGGATACACTGTTTTCATGAATGGTCTCCGTGAAGGCCGGCCAGGGGGACGAGTGCTCGTACTTGGAGCGACTGGAGAACAGCTCATGGTCACATTTAGAGCAAACGTAAATCCCTGAGAAAAAAAGGAGAAGGGATCTTAGAAAAGTTGTGGTTTCAATCCATTACAAATGTATTCACACACCAAGAACTTTTTTTAACACAAGTTTCATGTCATTTTTGGTACTCCGTGTGACAGACGAACACAAAATAATGCAGACGGGAATATCTAATCATGCACAAATCTGAAAAGGACAAAGTCATTGAAAAAAAAAAAAGTTACGAGAAGTTTGTTGATTGAAATAGAATCTGAGAAATGTGTATTTAGAAGAATGGCCAACTCAAGGCCTGATCTAAATCCAACTGAGAACCATTAACAGATTTGCTGTGGTTCTGATTGTATTATTTAGAATAGCATAAAGCTTCTAGTATCTCACACGTGAGCATGTGAGTTCTGTTCATTTGTTTTTTGTTTGCTTTTTTGAAGGATTTAGAGCTCTATTGCTTAGATATTTTCTTATCTTGCTTACACTCATACCGCTTACATACATATCTGCTAAAAATAGCTAAGGCCGGTTTGGTCACATAGTTATGAAAATAGATATGTAGAAGAAGAATAAGGGTGTAGTTTTGTAAGTAGATAAAGACAGAGTTCTGTCTGCTGGGACAGTGATTGATTTCCTGACATAATCTAAAATGGCGATCAGAATCATAATAAATGAGGAAAAAAAGAGGTTACGATAGAAAGTCTTCAGAAAATAATGCAGAAGTGGATTAGATTATACATGAGATTTAAACGTTAATATGATTTTTTTTGTTGTTGTTATTTTTTCTTTTTTTTTTTACCAGATAAAACCTCACTGAGATACAGATTCCACATTTTTTAGAGAACATTCTCTAACTCGTGGTAATAATCATCTTGCTTTGTAAGAGTTGTGTAAGAGTTATGTTATAGTGTAACCAAAACACAAATTACAAAACCTCAACAGCGAAAATAGATAGTGTCTACAGCTGGATTAATACTTTTCTGCAAGCTTAATACTAACTCATCCACTACGTTTCGGTCAAAGGCGCATTTAAATTTTATTTATTGGATACACTTTAAAAGTTACATAGCATGTGACGCAAGCAATAACAAAACGGTTAGACAAACTGTTTACGTTGGCCAGAAAGCGTAAAAATGTCGTAAGAAGTAACTGTAGAGAAGAAGGTACCTGGTTTAAAGTGGTCTTTAAAGACCTCTCCGCCGATAAAAGAGCAAAACGACATCGCTGTTGGTGAACTTAATCCTTTGCTCTCTGCCGCACTGAGAGAATATGCAACGAGATTGCGCCACTTCCGCTAACTTCCGGCTCGGTTTGAATTTCAAACTAAAACGTTGCCGAAAAGTTTTGACCAGACGCGGATTTTATTAGATAGCATTTCGAATGTTTATTGTCGACACAGAATACAGTTATTATTATTGACTTTTCTTGGACATCGTCACTGTCGTAAACATGCAAAAATAAATTACTGTGCATTGTGTGAATAGTGTTTGTCATTCCAGGTTTTTTTGTATTAAAAAAAATGCACATAAAGCATAGATAAAACTGATACTTGTTTAATTTTCAATCTGAAACAAGCTTCTCAGTTGAATAAAAATAACTTTACATATAAATTTGTCCGCGGTGTGAATAATTGTATGCATTCAAATATCAGATACGTTTACTAAAATATTATTACTGGTTTAAAGCGGCCACCTGGAATACAATAAACATGTTTTGTTTGTAATTTATACATAATCAGCATTAGGTGTCAATAGAAAAGCGTTACCTCCTTGCGGCCACGAGGCTGAAGTGCACTTGGAACAAATCCTAAAATAATAATCATTAACACCATTTTTATGCAGTTCTGTTTAAATATTAGGTTTGAGGTTCTTGGTGCAGCCTGGTGGTCAATTTAAAGGCCGCTAATACATGAAAATATCTGACTGCAGTGGTCTGTGTTAGCAGCGATTTTGTGCGACCTGGCCAGAGTTTTCCAGGTCGTGCATTTACATAATTCTGCTCTGCGTACAGGATTGCGGTGTTGGAGTTAAACTCACTCCGTGTTTTGACGCTGCTGAGGCAGCAGAGTGGAGGAGGGGGACGTAGAGGAGGAGTTGCCACAGCCGCCGCCGCTCGCATCTAATCTGGATTAAAGAGTCCTCTCTGCGGTCAGGATTCCCTGTAATGGTTTTATGATGAACCGAACTGGCCTGACGCTTCATGTAGACAGCAGTGACTCTTAAACAGCGGCGGGTTGAATGATTTTAATTAAGTTTAAGTGAATTTTCGAGACGATGAGGACCTCTAGGGTAGTAAAGTTGCTTGAGTAATTGATGGTACAGATGGATGGAAACCGACGCGTAGCAGCAGCAACACACACTGCGCTCTGCAGCAGCAGGCGGGCTGAACACTGCAGACCCACGCTTCATGCACGCTTCTGCATTTAACGATGAGAGCATCGTTACCGAAAAAACAACGCCATCTTCTTAAGCATGTCACAATCAGGTGAGTAGGTCCTACTGCTGTTATTGAGGAGTGCAAAAAAATCTGACATTTGCATTGCAGATGGCGGTTTTTCCAAAAGTAGTAGAATTGTTTAAATGTGGAGTCAGAAAACATCTCCAATAGCTGATCATTTATTTGTCTTCAAATAAGACTTTTTCTTGATGAAAGGTGTCATATAGTACTAAACGTTTCTCATTAAGCCAGTTATTAAAGTGGTTTTCTTTTTTTATACAATTATCAAAATTACTGTGGCAGACATTAGAGGTAGATTCCACTCTGATAACAGTAGGATAAATGTTCCGCCTATTTTTAGTCTGCAGTCATCGTGTCATCCCGGAGGCATATCCTCTCATGTCTCATTTCTGCTATGCAAAAACTAATCTTTCGTTTTATTTTATTTATTGCATTTTATCCCATTGCAACTCCTAATCCAGGATAGACAGAGTGGCACGCACATAAATCCACAATGCTGATTTTAGGGTCATGTCAGTGTGGGATTTTCAGACGCTTTCATCAAGATTTTACCTTTTTCGTCTCTGTTTTTATTTAAAAATAAGAAGTGAATTAGGCAGGTTGTGGGTGTAAAAAATGTGGCTTGTGTTGTGCTACCGATAGCAGTAGATCAGTTCCGTTTATGACTCAGTACTACATTAAAATTGATCATCAGATATCCAGATGCTGATTCTAACCAATCATTCATACTTTCAAAAACTAGTTTTCATTCTGCATCCTGGATTTCTGTTACCCATTCACCAGGTGTGTGTGTGTGCTGTGTGTGTGTAGGTGATCTCTGACAAACATCTGTTTATCTGATAATGAGAAAACAGTGAGACTTTATCTAAGACTTTCAAAATTCAAAGATTTGCACACTTTTCCTTACTTTTTGGTGTAGTTGCTTTTTTAAGTGTCTGACTTGAGTCAAATGTTGTATCTTTTCTCCTCAAGCTTTTCAGAATAGTTTTCTGTTATTTATATTCTGTTATATTATGGTCGTCCTATAAATGTTCCATAAATTTTGGTCTGTGCAATGGCCACTTCAAAACATGGTCTTTGTTAACCTTAATGCACTGCGTAGCTAAGTATGGCGTATTCTGAGAGTCATTGTCCATTTGGAAGAACCATCTGCATCCAAGCTCTATTTCTTGGCTAATGTCTTGAGTTCTTGTTTCTGTATTTTTCACAGAATGTCCATTACTCACAATAATTATGATTTGATATTAGATTGCACATGTTCCTCCTGCAGAAAAACATCCACAAAACATGATTCTGCCCCTCCTGTACATCACAGTTGGGGTGGTGTCCCCAAACCTTGAAACTTTTTATTTTTTCTCATAGTCACCGTGACCAAACACTTGAATTGTGGTTTCATCAGACAAGATGAAATATCTCCTTTGTCCCATGAAGACATTTCCTTTCAATCCATGCCAGTGGTGTTTAATCTTTTATATCTTTATTTTTGTATATTATGACCTGGCACTATAGATGACTGAAAATTTAACTAAAAAAAGATTCAGAATTGTAGAAGTCTTACAAACTTCACTCATAGTTGTGTCTCCATTTGACTCAAACACTGGGAATTGACATGAAATTCACAAGGCCGTGATATCATCATGTGGCCTTTCCTAAATTATTTAAAGTCGTAATAATTTTACTGTTTGTAAACCTGTGAATATAAAGAACTTGTTTTTATTCTAGCATTTAGCAATCAGAAATAATTTTGATAATCCTAACTAAATCTATCTTAAACAGTAAATGCTTAGTCAGATTTAATTCGACACAATGACAAAGAAATGTTCTGTGTATTTTTACACAGTGCATTTAAGAGTGGTGTGTTAGTGGTGTGTTGGCCCTTGATGCTTTTTTTTGTTGCGTTTATTTTGGGTCATGAGTCTCTTCCACAGTTAGCTGAATAGTCTGGGAACCGTTCACTGAAACAAATAAAATAATGTCTTCAATAATTTAATTAGAAATAAAAGCTTTACTATTGATGTTCAGGTAGGAGTGTTTTCCTTTCTACTCTTATTTGAGCGGAAAATAGTTCAGAGTCCTCCCTGGGAAGCTGCCAGGCTTCTGCTGACTCCACTCAACAGCAAAGATATTTAAGGTTTTGCTCCTTATGTCAGCAGGAACGTTTTCCAAATTGACTCCTGAGTCAAAATTGATTAGCCTGATGCAGGGCCGTCTGCAGCAGCAGCAGCTTGACCATATACAGAGCGGCACTTCTGGTTAATTAGATTGAAAACGAAAAAGCCCAACGGGTTGGTGTTCAAATTGATGCCCTGATGATGTTCATGAAGTGGAGGCATATTGTGGAAATGTATAATAAGCTGTACAAATTGTTAATGAATTCCTACTATGATGTATTGGAGTGATACATATATATATATATTTTGCAACACCAGTGAGTGTGGTGGATTATCTAAAATCTTTACACTTAGATAAAAAAATTGCACAAATATAATATTTGAATGCAGAAAAATAATATTTACACCATGAAAATCTGTTGATAGAACAAATGAATCTTTCATTTGTTCTTTGAAGCTTTCAATCTTTCATTGAAAGCTCTTAAATGCAAAAATATTGAAGTTCACAGTTAGTCCACGCTTAGCCCTGATCTTATGACATTGTGTACTCTGTCCAGTCTCCCTGACATAATGCATGGCTGTGGTAGTTCAGTGTAAACAAACTTTTGAAAGGCTTGCTATAGATCAGCATGCTCTCAAGGGCTTGGTCTAATTGCTGTGCTTTCAAAGCTTTAATGGGCCATCGTTTCTAAAAGCCAGGATTTTTTTTTTGTTTTTTTGTTTGCAACAAAGTGAAGTTTTTGCTCAGCTTTGATGTAACTGGTCATTTTTAATTGGCTCTTTAAATACAAATCCATCTCACCAAATTAAAATATGATCAAAAGGTTTATTTTCTTCTAGTATTTGAATTTAAAAGGGGAAATTCACATAAAATCACTAATGATAGAGTAGCATATTTCAAAAATGTCTTCTTGTTCATTTGAAAAAACATTCTCATGATGGTGATCTGAGACATAGTGTGAGAGTGGGGCCCCCTACTGACCTTGAGGCTATGAGCAATAGTATATTTTGATTATGTCTTGGTTTGAGGGTTATCGATCCATTTATAGATTTTGTTTCACCCGAACGTGACCTTTTGAGTTATAAAAAAAAATCTGTGGTGAGTTTCCAAAATGACCAACAGACTAATGTTATTACAAAAAACAAAGAAGCTCTGAGATAAACACTTTGGGAGAACTCAAGAGCTCACAAGGGCCTCTGCTGATCTGGAGGCATTAAAAGGTGGTTTATTCGACTTTGGCTATCTCTGGTTCCCTGAATGCCTGGACAGGGTAGCATAAAATCAAGGAAAGCTACAGAGAGGATTGGAAACAAGGGCAGTGCAATTAAAAGGGAAAGTAAAGTGTAAAGTGGATGTCTTGCTGCTGATTCATTAGCCACAGTTTAACTTGTTGTCCCTTTTCCACTCCATTTGCAAGGTACACCTGGATAAACTGCTGCTAGGCCTACAGTTTCACATTCATGACATTAGCTCCTGGTTTATATTCATTATGGAGGAGAGCAAACTTATCTTAAGCCTGGACCACCATGATGAAGGTCCCTCTGTTGTCTTTTCCAAAGACAAACTGCAAACCCTGGATTGCCGGCATGACCTCAGTTTAAGGATGAATCTAGACCTGAACCAAAGCCACCACCCCCAGCCTCTCTACCTGCCTCACTCTCCTTCATCTCCAGGATCTTTAACCGATTTGACATCAGCATCAGCAGACCTCCTCATCTCCACTGGCTTGGTCAAATCCTCCTCCACAGACCTGAAGCCAAAGGAAAGTAGCACCCTGAGAGGTAAGCCCTTCCTGAGCCTAGTCAAGTCCCTCAGTACAGAAATCTCCCGCCGGGGTGAGCCTGATGATAATCTGTCAAAGTCGGACTCCAAGCTGCATCTGCATCCCTGGAAGCAAGTTACTCATCCAAAGATGCCAGAATGTGGGCCTGTATCAGGGGTGTTGAGCGAAAATGAGGACTGGGCATCCCCCCTGTCTGCCAGCACCATGTCCCCCACTGAACCCCGGGGCAGTTCCCTGATTGCTGAACTGGAGGACACCAGGAGGAGGTTTTCAGAGGCCATGCAGGATCCATTAAGCATGCTGAGTAAGATCATGGGGGATGAGAGCTCTGGAAGCCCCAAGCAGGGCAGAGCATCTGGTACAGGAGACTCATCAGCCTCCCAGGGAAGCTGTGAAAGAGACGGGTGCAGTGAAGATTTAGACCTCAGGTGTAGAAAGAGAACAGATGGTGAGAACAGAGCTGTGTGTGACGCTCCACTCAAAAGACTCCAAGAAGATCATTTGATTCAATCTTCAGTCTTCCCAAAACAAAACATGCAAAGCCAAGAAAAGCATCTAGAAATCTGCACCTACGGGGATTTAATGGAGCTTCAGACGAGATCCACAGGGAAATATCCCATAACGGACCTCCAGTCTCAAGTCTCTTTTTCAGGAACATCATTGCCTTTTTACTGGCTCATCCCTGTAGGTCTACTGGCTTATGGACTCTTTGTTCTCCCTCTGCCACCATACTTCGCCGGTCTGTCCATGGGGATTGCATGTGGCTTTATATTGGGCTTAGTGGTGGTCTTCGTGTTTGCCCCCCGACATGTCCGCAGCAGAAACAAACAGGGGTCTCAAGGCAAGTCCACTCCTATGAACATGGATCTGCTGGATGGAAAGTCCACGGACACAGAAATCATTGAGGTAATTCCTGAGAAACACTTTGATTACATGTTACTACTTATTTTTTGGAATTAGTAATGTTTTGTATTTATACAAGTTGGAGCCATTAAGACCCAAACTCTTAATCTTATTCAGTTCTTCCTCTCCAGTGGTGCTGGAGGTTTAAGGTGCATTACTCCTGCTTTTTTCCGTTTTTATAATTAAATCCCTAAGAAAGTTTAAAAGTTATTCCTTTGCTTGATCTTCTTAGGAGTTTTCTCTTTGTCACATTACTTATTTGGCTACACAAAAACAAGCCCACAGCTGTATTATGAGCTTTGCATGAGGGAAGGTCTGCACAGCAGCAGATATTTGAGATGCTGTAAAGCACAAGCAGCCCATTATAGATTATTTTTGAGGCTATTTCTGTCTAACAAACTGCCTGCAAGCTCTGCAAGTTCAGCATCTCGAGAAGGTCATAATGAACACAGTTATTGAGATAAACAAAGTGACATTTCAGATACAACTATGGTGGAGTGAGATGGATGCATTCTGCTGGGTCTCATGTTTCCCCTCCTGCTGAGCTGTACTGTTACATTTTGCTCTGTCACTGAGACATTATCACAAACTCACAGGTTATTTATTGCTTGCATTGCTATTTATGATCTTAGATTTGGAGGTGTATCTTTTTACTTTCAGGGCTGGATGAATGAGGCGCACAGCTATGATCCTGACACCTTCCACCCTTCCATAATGCACTCAGTTTATGTGACGCTGGACGGGAGCAGGCTTCACGTGGCAAACCCCCGTGCCAACATCCCCCGGTGGGCAGCTTTTGATGAGCCATTCCACGAAGCCGTGTTTTTACACAGCCGTACTTACCAGCTGGCTAACAGCAAGGTGAATATTTGATCAAGCAAATCTAACCTGTTTACCTCAGAAGAACAGAGCACAGACCTTGATGGAGGGAAAAGGAGAAAGCAGAGGTGACCTCTGAACTGAACTTTTCACACTGACCTGTCTGCACCCACTTTGTCACCTAACACTGAGGTGACAGACCTACTGGACCAAGTGATGAAGTACTGAACAAACTTGACCTCTCTGCACTTAGCAAGCTTGCAAAGCATTTTAGCTTAATGACAGGATAAACATTTTGCACGCCATCCCTTTGACATGCACATTGAAGGTTTAGAAGAATGAAAATTAAATGGAAATGATTGCTATTTGTCAGTGGCTGATGCAAATGTGTTTTTCCCAGGTATCTCTGGTGCCTCCTGGTTTAGCTCGTAAGAGGGTTTGGAACAAGAAGTACCCCATCTGCATCACTCTGGCTGAGGAGGAGCTGGAGGTAGAGAGTCTATTGGAAGGGCAGGAGGAGGGTGAAACAGCAGAGAAACCCAACATCCCTAGCCATCGGTCTCCTGCCACTCTGTACCTATTTGGCCGCACAGGAAGAGAGAAAGAGGAATGGTTTCAGCACCTTCTGTCTGTTTCGAAGGCTGCACCCCAAAGTGAATCAAACCCAGAGAACACAGGTAATAAGAATGTATTTACCTGGTGAGCAACTTATCTTATTTTGATAAGGGTTTATGCATAAAATCAGGGTTTCATCAACCAGCTGTCATCTTTTATTTGTCATACAGAAGCACAGATTGGCGGAGAGGCTGTTAAGGAAGCCGCAGAGGAGTTTGCCGACTTATCAATGAAAACAAGAACACTGCTGGAGTACAGCACCTACATGATGCAGTTGATTGGCTCAGACATAAATAGTTCTGCTCTCAGCCCCAGCTGCAGTGACAAAGGAAGCCCCTCAGGTGGCAAAAAGGTCCAGAAGCTACATTTGTACTTAGCTTTAGCGCCTCTATGATACATATAGTGCCTTGTATAAAATCCTGAGAATTTTCAAAGTTGTTAACTTTCTTTGGAATTTCTGGGAATCAGTGGGTATTTATTGGAATAAAAAGAAATAAATCTGGAATTTGGAATATCAAAGTTTGGCATTTTAAATGTGGTTTGAGAAAATACTATATATTTTAGCATTACATTGACAAGCAGTGAAATGCAAATAGCACACTACAATCTGTCACTTTAACCAGCTTCCTTGTAGTACTTCCTTAAAGTACTGGGAATTCTGTTGCAAGGCACTGTAATGGGAACTACTGATTAAACAAAGTACCAGATCAAGCAGCTTATTTTGTCACCCAATATAATAACTTCCTTTATATTCTCCACAGATTTCCACTGAAGATTGTGTTTCTGGGAGTGAAGCTGGAGAGGACATTGGGGTAGTCACTGAGTCGGGTGGATGCTCCACAGACAGCCAGTCTGCATGGATAAATTCTCTGGTGGGGAGGATTTTCTGGGACTTTCTCCGAGAAAAATACTGGGCCGATCAAGTGGCTCACAAAATCCAGAAGAAACTCAGTAAGATCAAGGTGAAGCTGACTAATTTGGTATTCCTGACAGATGTTTTTTTTATATATATATTTGATCCATAAACGTGTCGATACACATCAAGTGTTCAAGGACTTCCTGTTGATCCTGACTATATTAAAGCAAAAATGAGATCCTCATCTATTTTTATCACATTGGCAGCTGGCATGTTAAAGGTTTAACAATGATAAATTGCATGTCTTTAAGTATTGTTTTGCACAAGATCATAAGACAGTCACACATACTCTTCAGCTCTTTGTTTGCATGAGAGCGAAAGCGTTTGCTGACAATGCACTCTTCTGGGTTTCCAAGGCAGGTGGGATACTACAGAAGACAAATGATGACACTCATTACTCATTACTTCTTCTTTTTGCCTCACACCATCCCTTTTGTTTTCCTACATGCACACACATTCATCCACACTACAGCTAACCCTTCCTGCTTATTGGTCTGAGAGGTAGATATCTACCCCTGTGAGGTTTTTCTCTTTGATATCAATACTCCATACTTACAGATGAAATTATCCTCCTGTTTTATGCAGTTGCCTTACTTCATGAATGAGTTGACCCTAGCTGATCTGGACATGGGAAGCTGCCTTCCTCAGGTCTTAACCACATCAACACCTACACTGGATCGCAGAGGTACAGCATGCTTTATGCCAGTCTATATTGATTGGACTTACCCTGAACCTTCCTCCCATGGACATTTTTGATTGTTGGGAACTTTCAATATTTCTATCAATATTGGTTCATTGTGTTACCACTAAGTACCTCTGTACATTAGGTAAATTCAGTTCTCTGATCAGTTGGGCTGTTAAGCATTATGGTCATCTTAAATGTAAAAAAAAAAAATTGAAAGAGCTTTGCAACCTCCAAAAGCCATCAATAGGCAGACAGATATTCTGCAAATACATTTTTTAGATTTAGCCTTTTATGCAGTTTCAGTCAGAGAAAAAAAAACTCAAAAGGGGTTCACAACAACTAAAAGCAGACTACGCATTACTTGTAATTTATTTTCAAAACAAGATTTGCATGATGTCATGCAAAACACGACAATGTAGTTTTATTGCTAAAAGTGACTACAACGATATTGGTTGAAATTAAGTAATATTTTCCTAACTCTATTTTTCCCCCCCTATCTTCCCAGGTCACACACCTCTCTCCTTGGTCTCTCTGATTTAGGTCACCAGGATCTCTATTAGTCGTGGGTCAAAAAGGTCATTGAAAGTCCATCCAAGACCTGGCACTGCATATTCAGTAACTGATACATCACCTGGGGGCTGTTTTTATTAGTGCCTCTCAACAAAGCCAAAACACTTTGTTAATGAAGACTGATGCTACTAAACACACAGAAAAATATAAACATGGAATCAGCTTGTTTTTGAGACTGATTAATCCAAACTCTGAAAACTCAGCAAACAACAATGTGGTAGACCTTTGTTGCAGAAAGAGATAAGCTTAAGTAAGGCTGAGGATAGAGTCAGACGATACAGATAAATAAGTTAGAAAGAAGGAACAGCCATGACATAGTGATCTAGAAACCCAAGAAAGGCAAAATAAGGACATCTCCAATGTTAATTTGACATCATATATAATCCTGTCCTCTTACAACAGTCCCATTGTATGTATGTAAGTTCAAATTGGACCTAGGAGTTGGTGTATCAGTGCATCATTTTTCATCCCAAGTGCCTTTTTGCTGCCTGTGATGGACAAGCGACCTGACCATGTTGTACCCCGACTCTCACTGAAAGAATAATTCAAAATATCTATTCATTGCCACTAATGGCACCTGTACCCCAGTTTGGGAAGTATTGTAATATATTTTTCCTAAATGTGGTTTAATATGAGCCAATAAACATCATAGTTTGGTATTAATTTCTTGGAACTAAGCCACAAGTATTTAAACTTTTAGCAACATGATTAATCTGAACATGAAAATTTTAATTACTCTCCTAACCTTTTCATAGTTATTTCACAAAGAGTATCCCCTTATCATTTTTATTTCTATCTAACAAGCGTACTCAAATGGTTCAGGTCATAATCTTGTTTGTTGTGTAACAAATAGGATCGCACCCTCTCATTATCTCACTTAGTGAAGTGATTAGCAATCCTCTTAATCAAGCATTTCCATCCATGACATGTCAAAGCTAGGCTCTACTTATCTAGCATCCCTCCGGCCAAATTAGCTTTTGGCTCATGCTCCAAGACAACCTCATGGCTTAGATCAAAGTCCGTTAAGGACACTGTTTGTCCGTATTCCCACTACTTAACTTCCTCCTCCCGTTTTACCTTCAGGTTTGTGGCTGGACCTGGAGTTAGTGTACACAGGCTGCCTTCAGATGACCCTGGAGACTAAGATGAACCTGTGTAAGTTGGGCAAAGAGGGAGAGGCCGAAGCTCACAACATTCCTGAGAACCTGCAAATGGGGTGAGCCCCCTCAGGAACTTTACATGACATATGCTGGGGTTTAATGAAGAAAAATGTTCAGAGCTCAAGGTTCACAGCAACCCATACCACTGTGTTTTTTTTAGCTCTAAGCCGAAGTTGTGTATACTAGCAGATAGTGACGAAGAGTCCTCCAGTGCTGGGTCTTCTGACGAAGAGGAAATACCCCCATTTGATCCACAGAGTTCATTGGGTGATAAGAACACTTCTGCAGCGGCTGATGGGTGAATTTTTGCCACAAACATAATCAAATCACAGAAGAACGGCATATCATTTGTGTAAAGCTACTGATTTACTTGCCAACTTTGCATTTTTTCTTCTTTGCAGGCACGCAGGTGGGAGTACAGGCAGGAAAATCCTGAGATTTGTGGATAAAATAGCAAAATCCAAATACTTTCAAAAGGCCACCGAAAATGAGTACATTAAGAAGAAAATAGCCGAAGTCTCCAACATGCCCCTAATGCTCAGTGTCGAGGTCCTGGAGCTTTCTGGAACACTCACCATCAACATACCTCCTCCTCCGACTGATAGGATCTGGTACTTACCTTTACCCTCCTGTTCTTAATTTATTTTTAAGATTTTTATATTTATATAAAACTGCATATATGTTTTCATCTTCCGCCAATTTCCTAGCTAACATTTGTTTGGTTTTAGGTATAGTTTCCGAGTGCCTCCCAGGTTAGACTTCCACGTGCGCCCCATGCTTGGAGAGAGGGAGGTCACCTTCACTCATGTGACTGAGTGGATCGAGAAAAAACTCCAGTGCGAGTTCCAGGTCAGTCCGTCAATTCACCATCTGTGTCGCCTTCATATGATTTAATAATCCCTGTATTGATTGGTAAATGTGTTTACTCTCTGTATCTGAACAGAAAATATTTGTCATGCCCAACATGGATGATTTATATCTGCCCCTGATGACATCCGGCCTGGAAAACCCACCTGCATCCCAGCATTCCTCTATGAATTCCACTTCCCATCAGTCTTCCATGGAGTCTCAGGAATACATCTCAGAATAGCGCCACCCTGTGGCTGCAGAGCATATGTGATGTTGAAGAAAACTAGATGTTGTGCATCTGTTGTGATGAAGCTTTGTGAGTGCAGCAGGTTGATGGTGAAATGGTGCTTCCTGCTGAACTCAAACTGTGACCTTGGGACCACCAGAATTGTGGGGACCAGGATAAGCGCCCCCTTCAGGGAGTTTACTCAATTGCATCTTATTAAGTAACGTCTTTTTTTTTAAGTAGTGCAAAACTGATTAACAGAAACTGCACAACACAAAAAGACATTCATCATTCCATCCATCCATCTTGCATGATATTATTTTATGTTCTTTTCAAATTAAAAATTATTTAAAATTTCAAAATGTGTCATTTTTTCACGTTTTATCTGCAGACCTTGTACCTAATAGAAAAACATACATATATTCCTGGTAATATTTTAAGAAAAACAAACAAACAAAAAAACATGTTTTGAATAAGTAAAATATATTTATTGTTCTGCAAGTAGATTATCAGAAGCCATTCTTTCAGGCCTCCTCTGACAGAGGTAACGGCATTGTCTTTAGAGGATCTTTTTTCAGTGGCCCCTATGAACAGAGGAGAGGTTAAATGTTTAAAAAAAATACTTCTGATCCTTAAATTGCAAATTCATGATATGATAAACTTGCTTATTGCTTTGTACTTATTGAAATTAAGCTTTAAAACACTCACCATAAAAGCTCTCTTCTCTTGGGCCGTTTGGAAGCGCCCATGGCTGAATTTCGAAGTGGTGTCGATGAATTTGAGCTCAATGGTCTCCTTGGCCCTGCGTGACGTGAGCGTGAGCAAGGACTGCAGGAAGACACGGATACTTAGTTGAATTTCAACTTCAGTGTTTAAGCATTTCAAATCAGAAAGGTTTAACATCATACCTGAACAATATGATTTATGAAAAACTAAGTCTCCCTACATTTCTGAGTGTCAGGACACGTTTTTTAGCACCGACAACACAGCCTTTCACCATGATAAAATCATTATTTACTTCACCGTAGCAAGGAAAACCGCCCTACAGAGAGAAAATACAGAAAACTGAGCTGATTTCTGAATTGATTTTAAAGATTTTGGCTCATCTTTACTAGGGTGCCAATAAATTTGGAGAGTGTTGTGAATATGAGTGTTATCACAAGCAGTGACTTGAGTTCAGATAGTACCATTGGAATGATGGTTTTCTGGCTGAGGTCGTAGCTGGTGGAGGCGTTGTTTCGCACCACCTTTCCATCCTGGATGTGAATGCCTCTGCCAATACGAAATATCTGAGGACACATTAGGAAACATCAGAGGTGAAAACAGTTATCATATTGAACTAGTCATTTATTTATAGTTTTGAGAAAATCAGGTTAACCTTCTTGTTGATCTCAGTGCGGTGCTGATAGCCTTTCTGACCGGCCCGAGCTATAGTGAAGGCCACACGTGCAGGATGCCAGGCACCAATGCAGGCCACCTTTCTCAGCCCCTTGTGGGTCTTTCTGGGAAGCTTCTTCGGGGCTTTGTGAGTGTATTTACTGATCATGGTACCAGCTAAAGATAGGCCTACTAGAAGATGCAATGTGATACAATATCTGAGTCATCTGAGAGAAGACTTGAATCAGATATGATCAAATAGTTTAATTGCTTCCCTGTAAACACAGCTCGCTCCTAAAGTTCCCTTTGAAAACGAACCTATGGCAATCATCAGTCCTCAGGGACTGATTTGTTTCTCAGATAGCTTTTTGTATTTTAATCAGACTGTCTAGGAGATTTTAATTAGTAGTTCACAAGTTTTTCTTTTTCAGGGGTATGAATTCAAAGATGAAAAATCTAATTGCTTTAAAGATCTGGTTACTGAACTTGAATATGAATCATGGTTATCTAGCCACCAGTGAGTAGGATGGAAAGGGAGGTAAAAAGAAAACAGAATATTGTCAGGAGAAAGCTACAAAATGAGGTCTTTCAGAGACATTTTTTGAGTAACCAAGTCTTGAAAATAATCCACCTGCTAGATGGTTCCAAAGCAAGAATGCCAGAAAAAAAAAGTCTCTTCTGTCCTACCATTACAAATGTGAAACAACTGCTTGGTAAACCAAGGAGATACTTTGAAGAATCAAAGGGTATGCAGAAAAGTACAAGTAGAGTTAAGGATCTATTATGCTTTGTTAAAAAAAAAACCCTAGGATCCTTGTTTAAAATCATTTAAGCATGACCTTTTCAAAATCTGCACATTTTGAATAATACCCTGCTAGACTGTATCAGAAAACTGAAAAAGGGTCAACAGAGGATCTTTCAGTAGAATAACCTGTACAGTAAGAGAGGACATGAGATGCTTAGATATCAAATTTTCTGTGGTAGTATTTAGAGAAAATTAAGTCAAATGGCTGACACACAAGATAAAACACAAGTAGGGCACTGGGCATTTTTCAAAAGAATGAATAAATGGATTTAAATTAAATGTTGGATTTTGTACTTTTTGATGTACAAATATGTACCTGAAAATTAATAAGATGCTCTGTCAGGAAAAATATTCCTAATTAAACAGCAGACAAAATCATATGAATCTCCTTCAATTTAAATTTTCTAATTGTCATACCTTACATTTAGCTTTCTATCCAAGGTCAACAGTACCAGAGTCCAACAAATAAATAATTTGTCGAAGGAATATGAATGTTTGTGATGGTTGAAATAAAGCTGGAATAAATACAATAATTTATTCTGCATAGCACTTTAACTGTAATACTTTTTTTCTGTTATAGTCTGAGACCCGTTGAGAGACTCTAATTACTTAAGCTAACAAATAAAACTAATTTTGTAAAACTGAAGAATGAGATAATTAAATCAACACTAAAACAATTATGTACACACCTTTAACGTTTTAATCAGTAATTATTTGCCTATTTTTAATGAAATAATTAAAATAAGTAAATGTTTACGTTACATTCCCTCCATAATTTGTTGAAAATGAAATTATTTATGCGTTGCATTGTGTAACTTTTGATATCTTTCTAACTCTCTAGCACTTTCTAGTGGATTTAAAAGGCACAACAGCTCAACCTTTATTTTTCGACCGTCGTGTTTTAAATACAATATTCGAGAAAAAATGTCGTTTTACTTTTTACATTATTTCTCATCAAAATCCTTTTCCCAAGATAATCACAAAAACGCAGCTGTAAAATTATTATTTTTTAAAATTATTTATATTTTTGCTGACCTCTAATTCGCCATTGTGGTGTGTCTGCTACGCATGCGCCACCTCGAAAGGAACTCTGTCGAGGTCGAACCGTAGGATCTGTATAATCTTGAGCAAAACAAGACACAAAATGCCCGACGATTATGATAAAGCAGTATACCCCGAACCTCCGCGACAAACTCCGGCCGTGGATAAGCAGACGGCGCTGCCGAACCCAGCTCTAATTCTGTCTAAACTCTTCTATTACACCGTGGACCTTCCTGTCACCACATTCAGAGGTAAGAGAAGCTAACGGGGCTAACAACAGGACACAGAGCAAGCTAACATAGCCTTCATTTGGTTTTCCTTCCCCCCAGCATGAAGCTTGTTTCTCTATTTATCCAGATACTATCGACAGCATTCGGTCTAAAAATAAGCTGGTCTACTACCACCAGAAGTTTCGCCGTGTCCCCTACCTGACTGAGTGCCAGGAGGGAGACTTCACCTGCTACTACGAGGCTGACATGCAGTGGAGGAGAGACTAGTGAGTTGGAACAAGTAATATAATAATATATAAACCTTTGCAAAACACTGTGTGTGGGAATATGAGACATAACCCTGACGCAAGGAACCTTAAGGCTCTAAATCTGCAAAACAACAATATAAAAAAACCCATTTATGCCTGTTTATGAATTTGCTCTTGGGAGCAATGAAGTCCACAGAAGTGTGAATCTGTTTAGAGTTAAATCTGAGTCTTCATCCGGCATCTCTGAGGCCAAATGTGGTTCTAAATAGCTGATATAGAAATAATCAGTGTTTTCAAAAAATAAGTCTGAAAGACTTGCATTAGCAGGGTTTCTGTGCATTTTTATTCATGCAGTAGGCTATATAAATAAAAATCCCACAACAGAATGACTGTAATGGTACAAAGAATCCTATTTTCATTCAATAAGTTTTGTCATTATGTTTTCTCATTAGGCAACAAATTGCATTTCTGTTTTTATTATTTCACAAATTAGCAATTTAATTTTCAAGAAAATGCATTTACTTTTTTTTTGGAAGTTTAATATTTTGCCTTGCTCTAAAACCCAAATATATTAAGTAACGTGTTTTCATCTGGAAAACAATTATATCGTAGATATAAATGGATAAACTTTTTATTGAAGAATCAATAAGGTTTTTTTGGCTCTAATCTAGCTATATCCATTGATTTCCAAAGTGTTGGGATTTTGTCCAATGTTGAACAAGATCAAGGAAAGGTGTCACTTCTGTTCCTCTTTGGAAAGTGAACTTGGTTACCACTTTGGGATATCATTTTTCCCGCCACAGTAAAGTGGATCAGGAGATTGTGAAGGTGATCCAGGAACGAATGAGGGCCTGCCAGCAGAGGGAAGGGCACAGCTACCAGCAGAACTGCACCAAAGAAATCCAGCAGTTCAATGAGGTGACCAAGAACTACCTGTCACGCTGTAAGTATCTCACTGCTGAAACCTGGATACATTTAGTGCAACATTACAGCTAAGCCACAGTGTTACTGTGCATTACATTCTTACATTGTTATGCATAAAGATGTGTGCATTAAATTTTTTTTTTTTCAAACAGCAAAAACTGGAAGAATCTGGGCTCTAAAATGACAAATTGTTGCTTGTTTTGAAATTAAAATAAAAACATAACTTTGAGTTCAAGCAAATCATGAGAGAATGTTTAGATTTGACCTTTTCTCCCAGGGAATCCTTGCACGTTTTAATTGTGGTCTAATTTTTCCCCAGATGGAGACCTTGGGGCCTACGCTGATGCGAGGAAGTGTCTAATGAAGCAAAAAGAAAGAATGATTGCAGCTCAGGCCCAGAGTGCTTAAAAACAGCCCTTTCTGTCCAGTGTATGAATTGTAAAATGAAGTTAATGTGAGTAAAATGTGTTTGTGTGCTTTTTTTGTCCCCCCACCTGCATTTTTCTTCAAATGAAGATGCACCAGGTTTTTAGGTCACTTAATGAAATATCCACTGAAATATCCCCATTTATCTTTAAAAATACTGCCCTGAAAGTCTGAACGAATGATGCAGTAAGATTATAGCCAAAAGAGATCTTTAAACTAATCATTGGGTAGAAAGTCCTTTGGGTTCCTATACATATTTAGCATGGGTATTCCTTTCTGGGCTTACATTTTCTAGACGCTAGAAACGTTTAAATCACAAGTTTGCTCAAAAACTCTACATGCATGCTGAAAAATACATAAATTTTAATGCCTCAAAAATAGCCACTTTTCAGTAAGAGCTCCTGAGCAACACCTGCCTCTGAAATGGATCAATAAATCCCAACTTATTAAAACAGGTTAAACATAGAATTTGTATCCCTATGTTGCCACCTCCAAGCAAATTCTTTAATTTTATAGTGAAATAAGTTAAAAGTACAAAGTCAACAGCGGCACTACTCTTATTTTTCAGACTGCAAAAGAAACTTGTGCATGATACAAAACTCAAAACACATCAAGTGGTATCTCAGAACGTTTATTCAACGATCTTCTGTACAAAATATTTAGGAGGTAGGAGCTGGCACAGGCTGGCCCCGCTGCACAGACACCCTGGTGTGAGTCTTAGCCAGATGGTCGGTGAACTCCTGAAAAAACAGAAAAAAACAACAACAAAAAAGATTTTACCAAAACCATATATATACAACTTTTTAAAAAAGAAATAAAATTTAAAAAATATCCAATGCACTGACCTGGTATGGAGACTTTGTGAAAACTGTTTCCTTCCACAGATCAGGGGTCAGATAGCTGTAGGTCTTTGAGATGGCATCAAAGGTGGCCTTAGCTATAAAAGATAAAGGTACTTAGTGGATAATGCACAAAACAAACAAAGCTGTTCTAAAAAATAACAGTAGCTTGGGAACAGAGAGGACGTATGGTATTCGTTCTTTTCTTTCCTGATAACGACAGCAACACCATTGCAGAGCAAAGAAGAAACTCAAAGACTCATTTGTTCTGCATTAAACTCCAAAAACCTAAAGAGTTACCAACTTACCAAAGTTGCCAAGTGTGGCGGTGCAGCCCCTGGCGGAGGTGTAGCAGTCATCAATACCAGCCATCATGAGCAGCTTTTTGGGCACGGGCGCAGACACAATTCCAGTACCACGGGGAGCCGGGATGAGACGCACCAGTACCGAGCCACAGCGACCTGTCACCTTGCAGGGCACAGTGTGGGGTTTGCCGATCTTGTTACCCCAGTAACCTCGCCTGACTGGAACGATGGACAGCTTGGCCAGGATGATGGCTCCACGGATAGCTGTAGCTACCTCCTTAGAGCACTTCACTCCCAGACCAACATGGCCGTTGTAGTCGCCAATGGCAACAAAGGCCTGTAAATCAGGACCGACAAAATTAAGAGGGCAACTATTCAACAAAACGAGTCGCAAGACACTCAGTTTACCTTGAACCTTGTGCGCTGACCAGCCCTGGTCTGCTTTTGGACAGGCATGATCTTCAGGACCTCGTCTTTCAGACCAGAACCCAGGAAGAAGTCAATGATCTCAGACTCCTACAAACAGGAACAACATCTCATCATCATGTAATAATAATATTTCAAAAAGGCTGAGATTTTTAGCTTTCCAAAATGCGTTTTAATCCAAATATGGCACCACCAAACAGGGGAAGCTGGAGGAAAAGACAATGACAGAGAATAATAGATTTGAGATGAGTTGGACAAACTGATAGATGTAGAGAAAAGATGGAAATGGGAAACGTGGGTGGAAGGATGTAACCGATTTTGTCATGACAGAAAAGCAACTGGTTGAACAAATGGAAAGTTGTAGGACAGATTGAGTTGGACAGAAGGATAAGTTTAAAGTGACAGAGCTTGATAACATTCTGAAATTGCATTCCAGATGTGGCATATAAAAATAAAAAGCTATGGGGACAATCACTAAACACACAAACCGGTAAAAACTACATACATTAGGTACTTTGTCACATATATAACAGCGACAGATCACAAAAGCTTTTGATTAAAAGAAAAAAAAAAAAACACATTCCCTAGAATCACACAGCAAGTAGTAATATTCACTGCATATTTTATATAAAGTAGCTGATGCTTTTACCTTGATGGGCAGAGAGTAGAGATAGATCTCCTCCAGAGTCTTAATCTTCATGTCCTTAACAAGGCGGCCCAGCTTGGTGACGGGAACCCACTAAAGGGAAAGAGCATCGCTGTTAATAAGTAACACTTTAAATCAGCCGAGTTTAGCTTGATCCAAATAAAAATCCTACCTCCTTGTCTTCGGACTTGCCACCCCGAGCACCGCGGCCCCTTCCACGGCCCCTGCCGCGTCCACGGCCACGACCGCGGCCACCTGCGCCAAAGCCTCCGCGAAAACCTCCTCTACCACCGGCGTCGTCCGCCATTTGCTGTAAATGTTCAAATCAAAACCAAACATTGGATTGTCTGCTATACCTGGATAAAATACATGTTTAATAATCTCTCCTAAGACCCGAGCATCGCCGCCATGTTTTGCGATTTTCTTTCATTTAAAAGTGTACATTTAGTTCCCATTTTCCTTTAAATATCCACAGATAAATAAGAACGGGCGTCTATATGTTTGACTGGATGTTAAAATAATGTGTTTACGTGAACGATGCATTAGATAAGTAAAGATTTCAACAAAAAAGCTGAAAAGCACGTCCACTTACGTGATCAGTATAACAGGAAGAAGAACCATGAGAAGTTCCGCCGGGTTTTGTCTGGATCGTGTCATCGCGATGTTTCCGTGAGTAGAGAATCTGCTCTCTGCTGCCTCTATTGGTAACTTTTGCAAATGTGGTTTCTACCCCACTTAATACTACATATGTTTAAAAATAGATATCTTGCAAAAATACTTAAATATTTCAAATATAATAAAAATACTATAATAGAATAATTTCTGCAGATATATAATTTTTCCCTTTCCAATGCTCTGCTATGAACTGTTTATGGTTTAAATAGTTAAAAGAAAGATTATTACACATTATTGGGCCTATTATCCACCTTTGTTTTAGAAAACTTAAAATAGAAAGTGTTTTAAAGGTTGCAGGTATGTATTATGATTTTTAGTACTATTGACGTCACTTTTCACAATGCTCCTAATGCTATTATAATTTCTTACTATACATAATTACATATTTTTTATTCTATTAATTCATTAGTCTTGATGAAATTATTAATGAGCCAAGCAATACTAAGATTGCTTGGCTCATAAATAGTCAAAGTATTCATAATAAATTTAAAGTATTTGTAATAATTATGAATCAACAACAAATTGATTCATTCTCTTCCTAAGGCAAAATGCGCAGACAATTTAATACTGAATAATTTATTTAAGAAATAATTAGGACTACAGAACAAACGGGCCAAGGAATCACTCATTTTAAGCACATCACCTGAAGAAAACAAACACATGAGCAATTTGCTCCCTTAACAGTTGCTGTTGCTTGAAGTCCCACTGGAACTGCCACTGCTCTCTCCAAGGTCCACTTCCTCCTCCACCTCGTGTAGGTCATCCATTACTTCCAGGCTCTCACATATTAACCCTATTTGCCTCTTCATGTGGGCCATGGTGCTTTGCATCCTTTTCATCTTCCTATGTAGGGCCGTGGCGATGGCCCTGTGGTTCCTCTGCCTGGCCTCATACTCCTGCCTCAGCTGTTTGTAGCAGTTGTGCTGAGTCTGGGTGCTGTGAGTGAGTATTGTCCCACAGCCCATGTGGCAGGGCTGCCGCCAGTGCTCACAGTGGCGCGCATGGGTGTCAATGTCCCTGCGTAGGAGCTGTGCCCTGCAGCCCTGGTACGGGCAGGGGATGAGCTCGTACAGGCAGGTCATGCTGTGACAGTACTGCTCTGAGAGGGAAAAGGTCTCTGCACAGCCACGGATCTCATTTTTACACTGTGACAGAGATACACACACAGATTTTCTTTTTAACAATTACATAATTTAAATTAGGCATGCGATATTTGGCAGAATAACTCAGGAAACAAAGGAATTAATTCAAATTGAATTAATGCCAAGCAAATGTGGAATTAAGCATTACATTCCCAATGTCAAGTTTGTTTGAGTAATCAGTCATACAATGTGTAAACAAACCCTATAAAATACTCTTCAGCCAATAAGATATTGAAGTGAAATGTCTAATAAAGGATAGGACAGTCCACAAACATGTTTAAACTGGTTTTAATTTCTTACCTTTATTTTCAAGCGTCCAATCGATTTGCTCAGCTTGAACATGACAAAGATCAGGCTTGGGTTTACCGGCTTCCTGCAGCAGGGGCAGGTCTCCTGTCTGCACAAGATAAATATCAGCTTGTCGTTACTTCTCCACTTGAACAATAAATTAAAGTTCATATTTCAAAACTGATTAGGTGTAAAGTATTGTAGACCTTTTCAGCCACTGTAAGATGCATTTCTTGCAGAAGATATGGTGGCATGCACTTCTTACTGGACATTTGAGGACCCCCTGACAAATGGTGCAGATCAAATCGTAGTCCGGAGGGTCTACAAACAGCTCCACGTCGTAGCCCCCACTCTGTGCTGAAAGGTCTGGGTCAGCCTAGTGCAGTGTCAAATCTTTATTATAGCATAGATTTTGTTGAGTAACATTTGGTTATGGAATAAAAGCAACATAGGAAAACTAAGAACAATCATAAATGAAGCAACATGTTCTCTCTAACATCATGTCCCCACAGCTCCCTACAATAGCTCTCTAACAGAGCTATTGTAGGGAGGAAGGGACAACAAAACAGAATTGTTCTGGAAAGTCATATAACCAATCACATGATTGCAAAAAAATAAACACTATACACAGCAATTTTCTTCCCTTTTGGTCATTAACTAATTCCTATTATTTCAACGTCATGTTTGGCTTATTAAGTATTTAATTAATTAAAATATGAACTGTAATAAAAAAGAAGTATTTGCTTATTTAGTTAGAGCAAAATACAAATATCTTCTTTCCCAAAGATGTTACCATTGCCTGTGTTTATAATTTTTAAAATATCATTTGTTTATGGTATCCATCATAAATAAATAAAATACAACGAAAGCAAATAAACCGGTGTTTACTTACCATGACAACTCCTCGTCCTTTATGGTGTTTCCATTCTCGGCGCTGGTTTACTCCATATTATCGATCTCTCACATGTCACACACAGATACACACCCTTGTTATCAATACAACACACACATGAACATTCCTGACAGAACATGAAGAAGAGAGTGCGCCCGGACAAATGGAGACTTTAGTTTTTACTGTAAGCAGCGTCCTTTCCCTGCTGTTCTAGCATCAAGCTCAAGCTTCCCGTGTCTAACAGGGACTTTTAAAACCTGCACTTGCCTTTTGTTGTGACTGAACCCATATAAAATATTTTAAATCTGTCTACAGTATCTTAGTAACTCTGTTTACGCAGTCTAAAATGAAGCCGCCATATTGGAGAGGGACACCTGTGATCACATATTAAAACGCCTTTCACCACCCCATGTTCAGTAGACCTCTGAATGGGAGAGGGGTCCATCGTGTATGTTATTCAACTTGCTAAGGGCGCATATTTTTAAGCAAAAAGTTTTTTATTGCAAATTAATGCATATATTTGTCGATAGTAATGTATTCTCATTTGCAAATCAATACCACTGATAACTTATTTTACATGGAACATCATTTGTGTTTATTTTGTGCAAATAACATATTTAAAGATTTTTTTTATCAAGATTTTAAAACTATCTCATTACGAGGTCTCAATGAGATAGTTTGAGACTCAACCACTTCTTTTATATGGTTTCTTGCTTAACTTTCAAGTTTCTAAGTTATTTTATTTTCTACAACAGAAACATCAAGAACCTCCATGTAAACCTCCTCCACAAACGTGGCCGACGAGTTAGCGTACGTACCTTTTAACAGGATTGTACGTAGTGTTCTACGTCCTGAATTTTTGACCAATCACCGCTCCGCTCATTCAGATGGCGTACAACGCGTGCGACTCGTGCAACAACATGCGGAATGGATGGTGGTGGCTGTAGTCAACGTGTGAAATGAGAAACTAGTGATTTATATCGTGTTTGTTTACTAAAATATTCTGCTTTGGAGGTTCCGGTTATCATGATGGCGAACACAAACCTGCAGTTCAAAACGAAGTAAGTTTATCTTGCGTCGCTCTTACCCGACCGAAAGTGTATGATGGAAAGCTTTAACCTCTCATTGATATATTTCCGTCTTAATGTCATTTCAGTTACGCTGTTTCCAGCAAAATTGAGCCGTTTTACAAAGGAGGGAAGGTGCAGGTGAGCTCTGAGAAGTTTGTCTAAGCTGAGCTGTGTTGGTTGAAGGCTGAGTGAGTTGTACTCTAAATGTGAGATTGTCTGTCTGTATTTTTTCCAGATCAGCAAAGATGAGAAGTACATTTTCTGCACATGTGGATCCCGTGTCAATGTTTTGGAGATCAGCACGGGCAAGATTGTACACTGTGTGGAACATGTGAGTTCATATCGACTTTGAAGCATAAATATAACAATAAAGTAGTTTGACTTGGTCACGTTTGAGCTCGAAGTGAAATAAAAAATCTCAGCTGAAATTCTTTTATCAGTCACTTCGGCTAAATATTGAATCTGTTATTAACTATTTCTATTATTAACTACCTTGTGGTTCTTTGTCATAAACACAACACCTTGTATGTAATTGTCTGATTTTTGTTAATGTAAATAAACTAGATTTAGATGCACCCAGTGATAAAAAGCATTTTGTGTTCTTTTTCTTTCCTAACTTTGTCCAAATTTGCCCCGCAGGATGATCAAGAGGACATCACATCATTTGCAGTAAGCTGTGATGATGAGGTCGGTAGTGAATACTTCCCCTAAGCTTCATGGTGTATCAACAGATCAGGTTAAAACAAACACACGTTTCCTTTGTGTCCAGCTGCTGGTGACAGCCAGCAGAGCTTTGCTACTGAAGCAGTGGGACTGGAGGCAGGGTACCTGCACTCGCTCCTGGAAGGCTATACATACCATCCCTGTGGCCAGTATGACCTTTGACCCCAGCTCCACCCTACTTGCCACAGGTCAGCAATGCCATGATTTGAACACAAATCACCTGACCTCTGCTACATCATCATCAAAAAAAAAAAAGTATGTTTTTCTGATTTGTGTTTGTTCTGCAGGCGGTTGTGACGCAACCATAAAAGTTTGGGATGTGGTTAAGCAGTACTGCACTCACAACCTCAAAGGATCATCCGGTGTAGTACAGTAAGTGTCTGTTACTATGGACGAGGCCCAAGAATGAGGATAGAACAGACAATTTCATGTGCCATCATGCCCTTACATGATGCATGTATTGCTTATATGATGCAAGGCAAGTGTTGCTATTGCCTTAATCTTTTTGTCACAAAACAGCCACAAGCGTCAGTTCATTAAGTCTTTATATGATAAGATGAACACAAAATGGTGCAAATTTGTGAAGCGTATAAAAACCATCATAATTTTCAAATAGAGAGACAAGTCCTTTAAAGTTTTTCTACTGGCTTGACCCATTTAGAGACTGAAAGTCGACCCATTCCTCTTTATAAAGCAGCTCAGATAGTTATCTTGAAGTTCATCTCTGCTTAATAATTTTTTTGCTCAGTCTGTTAGTTTAGGTGGACCTGCATGTCTTGGGTATTTTGTTGCTGTAATATGACAAAATATGAAAAAATATGAGGGATACGAATAGTTTTCCAACACCCTGTGAAGGTCAAACATCATCCAGCCACACAGAATCATGACTTTGATTAGAAAGACAAAACGTGCTTTCGTCTGTGTGTTTGTGCAGCTTGGTCCAGTTCCACCCTGACATCAGCCGACTGCAGCTTTTCTCCTCATCTGTGGACTGCGGCATTCGGCTGTGGGACCTGCGCTCCAGCCAGTGTGTGTGCATCCTGGAGAGCCACTACAGCGCCGTCACCTCTCTGAGCTTCAGCAAAGACGGTGACACCATGGTCAGGTACGGAGAAATCTTTTTGTAACCTATGCAGTTTGTTTTTTATTACCCGACTGTTTTTCGGATGCGACACTGATTAGTCTTAATGTTTTACTTGTAGTTCTGGGAGGGATAAAATCTGCACTGTTTGGGACCTCAAATCTCGTCAGGCTAAGAGAACTGTTCCTGTTTACGAGGTAAGATGTGAGAAAGCATTCCCATTTTTTTCTGTTTCAGTAAAAATAAACTTAGTGTTTGTTTATTTTTGTTTCCAGTCTGTTGAGGGAGTTGTGCTGCTACCTGAGAAGACAGACTTATCTCAGATCGGAGTAAAAAGTAAACACTTGCATTTCGTCACTGCTGGAAGCAAAGGTTTGATCCACAACCATCTTTATAAGTACTTTTTTTTGTTTGTTTGTTTTGCAATTCTACGCCTCACCTTTATTCCCCTTTTTCCCTGCAGGTGTGCTGAGAGTGTGGGAGGCCAGCACTGCTCGCTGTGTTTATACCCAGAGCCTTCCTTCCACCCTCACTCCTTCCTCTGAGGAAGACAAAGAGGACGACAACCCTCGCAGTTTGACGTACCTTTTCCACCTGCCTGCCTCCTCCAGACTGGCCACAGTCACTGCAGAGCACAACATACTCTTCTACCAGCTGCCCAGTCTCACCACACAGCAGCAAGTCAGTACTGCAGCTTACTTATTGTTGACTGATTACATGCATGACTCATGCTGCATGTGCTGTCTTGTTTAGGAAGCCTGTTAGCCAGACTGATCTATTATTCTACTATTGCTAATAAAACAAAATCTAATAATAAAAGGAAGGTTATTTATAACATAAATCATCTAGATTGTTTAAAACGCAATACTGGCAGACAATTTCATGTGCCATCATGCCCTTATATTACTGCTGCGGAAGTACTATAAGAATTAATCAAGAATTACATTAGAGTTGTTCATTGCAGTGATTATGCGGCAGTTTTTGTAATCTTTGACTTTATACCTTGAATAACATCTGTATGGTTGAAACTTGGACATAGTTGGGTGTTCCAGCAGAATTTTGGAATTGATAATGCAGGTGGATAATAAACCTTATGTGAATAGAAATATTCACGTAACATTCTTATAAGTGAAAACATTCACTTCAAATCTGTTCCACCTTTACTTTTTAGAAGATGGCTCAAATCTTTAGTCCAGATGCTGATTAATGATTAAAAGAAGCATAAGGTTTCTTAGCAACAAATCTGAAAAATTAGTCCAAAATATTAAAGCAGTTGCATGTATGAATTTGCTTGTACCAGTACATACATGTGTTAATTCAAACTTGTGCACCAGATTCTGGTTTATAAAATTGTATCGAATGTTGGATTATTTTATGATTTTCTTTTTATGATTTTGCTGTATTAAGTAGGTAATATCTGCTAGACTATGCAGATATGGGTTATGTTAGAATTCATGGAAACGTGCCTCTTTCTCGTAGTTTGTGGGTTACAACGACGAGGTGCTGGACGTGAAGTTCCTGGGTAAAGATGACAGTCACATCGTGGTGGCCACCAACAGCTGTCAGCTGAAGGTCTTCCAGCTGCTCACTAACAGCTGCCAGATTCTCTACGGACACACAGGTGAGTGACCAGCAGAGGGCAGCACCTGTCCTCTGGCTGGATGGGAATCACATCCAGGGTGTTCACCTGATTCACTGAACTCTGTCATGATCTTTTACTTTCTGTCTGTTTGCCTCCAAAAGGATTTTGCTTAAAACAATGAAACGAGCCAGTCAGTGCAGAAATGTTCATATGTGCATTAACAAGGTTTTCTAACTTCCCTAACGAGATCATTTTAAGTTTGTTTGGAGTCAAATTTTATGATTTTTACAAGCATGCAGCTAACAAATAAAAATGCGTCAAACATTTGTGAGAATTATAAATAATTTACTCTTTCTACACAAAAGTCAAGCAATAAAATCTGTGTGTAGCGACAGAATCTAATCAAATCAGGTCTGTAATAGTCAAGTTTATGACTTGCTGAGCAGGTTAGATGAAGATGTTTATAACTGCTCTGTTTTATTTGTTTATCTTCCTCAGATACTGTCCTCACTCTGGATGTGTTCAAAAAAGGCTCTCTGTTTGCAAGCTGCGCAAAGGTAAACACAAACTCTGACTTGGTTTAGTCATGTAGCACATGCACCTACAGATTGTTGGGAAGCCATATACATTTGCATGCTGTTTTGTGTGTGTGTGCGTAGGACCGGTCAGTGCGTGTCTGGCAGCTGGACAGTGACAGCGGTCAGGTCCGATGTGTAGCTCAGGGATCCAGCCACACTAATGCTGTTGGCTCCATCGGCTGCTCCAGGTAAAGCTGCTCTCTGACTGCTGCGGTTTCTCGTCTTCCTTTACACACACACATTGTGACAGCTGCTGATTAATCCAGCTGTTAAAGTGAATTTCCATTTTTGTTCGTGTCCAGGATGAAAGCGTCCTTCGTTGTGACCGGCAGCCAGGACTGCACCGTGAAGGTGTGGGATCTGCCAGCCGAGTTTTCCGGAGAAGAAATCCATCAGCTGAGCCCCCGCAGCACAGAGAAGGCCCATGACAAGGTACAAGACAAAAACATAAAATAAAATAAAAAAATCACAGTATTTTTGTGGTCTGTTTATTATGTTGTGTTGTATATTTTTGTATATATTTTATGTCTTGCCTAAATTTATCCAGATTTTGGAAGAAAACATTGAAACAGTACTTTACCTCATGATGGATATAAAAATAAAACGTAGTAAATCTCATGAAATCTGAAAATCCAGAAACCAGTCTGGAAAATGAGGAAATCTTGAAATGGAGATTTGTCGGAACCCAAAATGTGAGATCGTGATACTCCAATAAAAACGTATTTTTTTTTGCACATCTTTACCAAGGGTGGCAATAAATATAGTGCAGTTTTTGTGTAAGTGTTTTGAAGAGTGGTTTTTAATGTTTCACCATATTAGAAAGTTTTGTATATTCATTTATTCTTTGACTCTTTTATTCTCGTCTTAACCCCCCCACCCCCGTCTCTGTCTGCATCTTTCTATGCATGTTTATACAGGACATAGAGAGTCTCATGTTGTGGATTTTACCTTAATTACATGTCAAATATTGAAGTTAAGAAAGAGGAAACCGAGCAACACCTTTTCTATATCTACAAACAAGTAAACGTTTGATATGTGTTTTGTTTTTGTTTTTTAAATTAAGCTCAGAAGGTACAGATTTTATTTGTAGAACAATGTTTAGCCTGCTTTGGGTACAGTTACCCTGTAGGCTAAAATCCCAAGTCCAGTTGTTTGTCGTCATGGAAACGGGTTCATGCAGCTCTGCTCAGAAGGAAATGCAGGATCATTTTTAGAGTTTTGCTCACTCCTGGTTTTGTCTCCCATCAGCCTGATACCGGAAAGAAAAATTTCCATGTAGCATTTTTTCCCGCTACACACGCAAACTTTCAGGCATGAGACGAACAAAAACACAGAGTGTTATCTGTGCCAGGTTACCTAGCTTTCCTTTCCATGAGTCACACATTGTGAAAATGTCAAACCCATTTTGACAAGCGACTCTTGAATGCATGAATGATAAGAATCTATTTCAATCAGAAAGTGAAACTTCGAAGCAAATCCTTATTTTTAACATTTTAATCTTCAGGGCTCTGAATTTTTTTCTGATTCCGTTCCAGCTGATTCCTGTTGTTTTCTTCTTCATTGTTTCTGCAGGATGTAAACAGTGTTTCAGTGTCTCCCAACGACAAACTGCTGGCCTCCGGCTCGCAGGACCGCACAGCCAAACTCTGGTCCCTATCAGGGGATGGAAACCTGGGGCTCCTGGGTGTGTTCCGGGGCCACCGGCGGGGCATTTGGAGTGTGTGTTTCTCTCCCGTGGACCAGATCCTGGCTTCCTCCTCTGCAGACGGCACCACCAAGCTGTGGGGGCTGCAGGACTTCAGCTGCCTCAAGGTGGGACAGCATCAGGGCATCTCGCATGCCTTGCTATGATGTGTGTTTAATTTTAAAGCACAATAAGATAACTGAGAACTGATCTTCAAATTACTTCCTGTTAAGACGTTTGAGGGCCATGATGCATCGGTTCTGAAAGTGATCTTTGTGAGCCGTGGCACCCAGCTGCTGACCAGGTATTAACTTACCTCTGTTCCCATTATTGTTGATTCCTTTTTACGAGATCGCTGTATGACTGCATTGTGGTGTTCGTAAAGAATGATTGTGTAAAAAAATAACGGTCAGCTTCACAGAACTGTGCAAAAATATTTAATACTTCTTGAACTTTTTCACATTTCTCTCAAACTTTATTTTGATTTTATGTGACAGATCAGAACACAATGTAGTGTATAATATTTAATGGAAGAAATCTCATTTTTAACATCTGAAAAGTGTGGCTTGCACTTCTATTCACCCCCCCAATACCTGGATACAAAGCAGAATTGATATTTAAGTATACATACTAAGCAGTGACATTTTTGCTAAAGCTTTTTTAAAATATTTTTTAAAATCTTATCTTCAATACACACAGCTGCACGAAAACCTTGTTGATTAACTTTTTCTCCCCTCAGCGGTTCAGATGGTTTAGTGAAGCTGTGGACCATAAAGACCAATGAGTGTGTGAAAACACTGGACGCCCACCAGGACAAAGTGTGGGGTCTCCATGGCAGCCGAAAGGACGACAAGATGGTCACAGGCTCAGCAGACTCAAACATCACAGTGTGGCTGGTGAGTTCAGAGTTCACTGATGCTCCAAAAAGCAGGTCAGAGTGGATTAGGTTCACTAATATATTACCATATAGTTCTTACTCTCTATAAAACAACTGTTTTTCATGCTGGTGTAATTATTTGCATCATTAGGATGTGACAAAAGTGGAGCTGGCAGAGGAACAAGCCAAACAAGAGGACCAGTTACTGAAGTAAGATTTGGACAACAACTTGTTTTTATCTTGTCGCAAATCAAGCTGCTTTAATTTGGTTTTTGTCCCCGTCTTTTTACTTTCCCTAAAACTGCAGACATTTGGTGATTTATTGATTTGTTAAATCACCAAATCTTTCCTGAACATTTCCATCGACGTGAAGGGCTGCACGATAGCAGAAAAGCTTTATTTGTGACACTATTGTTGTGTACTGTAATAGTTTCAATTTTGATTAACTCAAAAAGTTTCCTAAATCTAAAAATGTTATTGGAAAACAGAATTTGAAAGAATGACACTTGTAAATAATCTTATCAAATATCACGTCCAACTCGTCCTTTGCATTTGCTGTATTACACATGTTAATATTGTGATGGAGATTGAGATTTGGTATATTTTACAATGGTAATCTAAATTAAAATATCATCAAAGGATTGATTTATTGCAGAAACTCAGTTCTAAAGGGAAACTCTGGCATATTGGTTGATTTCAACTATTTATTTCTGCTCATATTGATAATTATGGCTTAAAGTTAGCAAAAACCCAGAATTCAGGTTTTTATTCCATTGTGTTTAAAGGCAGCAGGAGTTGTCCAACTTGTTGCACGAGAAGAAATACCTGAAGGCCCTGGGTCTCGCCATCTCACTGGACCAGCCTCACACAGTGCTCACTGTCATCAAAGGTTTATCTTAACTTTTGTTTTCAACCTTTGTTCTGTTTTCCTCATATTTCCACTGCACTGCGTTTATTTCCCGTCTGTTGTGAATGACTTTCCACTAACTCACTTGTTCATTGTTAAAACATAAAGGAGGCAAACTCTTTCCTAACAATGGCTGTTGTTTTGCAACATTTCTGAACAGGAAGTGAAGAAACGTATGCATGACTTATTGTTCAGGATTCTGAGTGTTGACAGGAGTAAGACCTGCTGCAGAAATCTCAACAGACTATCCTTCTATGAACAGCTTTAAAAAATAATGTGTATCTTTATCTGATAAAATAAGAAGCATTTTCTGTTTGTTTTAAACCTGACTGCTAATTGAAGTTTTGCTGTGTTGTTTTTAGCCATTCGTCAGGTAGAGGGCAGCAGCGATCTGTTGGAAACGACGCTGCTGCGGCTGCGAGTAGATCAAAAAGGTAACAAACAAATAAATTTGTTTTGGATTGTTAGAAGGTTCTGAAACAGACCATAAGTGCAGTTTGATTTATTTGGAAGCAATTAATGTCTTAAATATGCTAATTTTCTAATAATAAACAGACACCTTTTCCAGCATCTGATGTTTCTGGTTGCTGTCCCACTCAGAGTCGCTCCTGCGCTATTGTGTCGTGTGGAACACCAATGCCAGGAACTGTCTGGACGCCCAGGCGGTCCTCCAGGTGCTGCTGACCCACCTGCCGCCCGAGGAGCTGCTGCAGTTCCAGGGGGCCCGGACGCACCTGGAGGGTCTCATCCCGTACACAGGTCAGCAGGCGGCAAAATGGATACAACATGTGACATCTAGACTCTAGATGTCACATGTTGTATCCATTTTACTCTAGATTCTAGAGTAAAACACTTGCACTGCAAGCACCCTGATATTTAGTGTGTTTAAATTTGAAGAAGCAAAAAGCAGTTAAAAATGCACTGATTGGGTTTTTCTTAGAGGTGAAAATTGTCTGAGTTCTTAATTTTGATCTGTTTAACGAACATAAAAACCTAAAATTTTGGTATGCAGCATTTTAGGTCCCAATAGCTCAACAGAGACAATCAAGGAAAGATCTCCAAGTTTAAATTAAGTTTAAATTTAATGGTAGGTGTGCAGGTAGAAAACCTTTTGCTCTCTATTAGAAACACAAAGGCCAGAAAGATGACAACATAAACTTTATTAGTGGAAAGCTTGACCCTAGTTGTTCATTCTCCTTCCTGTTGAAATCATAATAATTAAACAGCCATTAGTGTTGGTGAAAGTATTTTGTTGTATTTTAATCAGTAACTAGGCATATTGACACCTTAATTTGGTCTTCACGTGTATTTTATTTACTAAACAGGTCGTTTGTTCATCTTTTTCTTCCCACAGAGAGACACATGGAGAGGATCGGCCGCCTGCAGCAGGCGTCCATGTTTCTCAACTACATGTGGCAGAAAATGCGAGTAGCTGGAGCCTCATCTGGGTGAGCTGTTTCACCCCTCAGTTTGAAATTCTTCTGTACTGACTGCTTACTTACTTCCTGATAAGTACGTGCAGCTTGTCTCCAACATGAATTACAACACAGACCAGTGTGCGTGCCAGTGTTTCCTCTTCACGGTGACTAAGGATTGCTAGCTGAGCTGCATTTTTGCAGCCATGAATACCTAGCTGAAGGTTTCCCAGTCTGAAATTGGTGGCAGGAAATACCGCAAGTGATTGCTTCAAACATTCTGCAAACTAGATCTTTAATCTAATCAATTTTATTCCATCTCGTCTAGTATGGAGCAGGATGACGACATGGACACCACTCCTCTCACGCAGACGCAGCCCTTGTTTTTCCTCGATAAAGAAAAAGCAAGAGGCGGAACCGACGAGAGGGAAGACCAAGGCGACGACGGGGACAGAGAGCAAGAAGAGGAGTCTAGTTTTGAGGTGAAAGATGAAGAGGAGGCCGAAGAAATCAGCGCCTCGAAGAAAGCCTCTGCTAACGACGCACGGGAGAAAAAGGGAGAAACCAACGGGTGCCGCCAGTCAGAGAGCGAGGAGAGCTCAGAGGAGGAAGAGGAGGAAGAGGAGGAGGATCATGTAATGCAAGTGATGCAAAATCCCCCGATTTCATCTGCTCCCCGACTCCAGATTTTAAGCTAACAGGATCATTAGTTCGCCTCTAGAAGAAAACCTCCCGAGGTGTAACTCTGCAGATCATTAGCTGACTGACTGACTGCAGTCGTCAAGGAAACAAAGGAGGAAATGATGCAAAGCATATAACAGGTTTCACTGTATCTATTTCTGTGCTGCTTAAGCCTTTAATCAGTTCCTTTATGCAGGTTTTAGACGGGAAAACAAAACGGCCGAATCTTCCTGATTTCATTTCACGTAACATCAAGGAGATCTTGGGGAGGAAGAACTGGTTGCATAAGCATCTAGGCTGTGTGCCAGGGCGATTTCTCTTAAAGCAGATTCTAATTAGTAGGTATGTAGGGGTACATAAAGCCTGTTTACAAGATTCTAAATCTGCAGCTTCCTCATGTAACCTCCAAAGGAACAGTCAAACACTTTTCTAATGTAGTGACTCGTGTTTATAAATAAATCTCTCTTTTATGGGTCTATTTTGTAAAGGTTTTGAACTGAATATTTTTACTCATTATTTGTCTGTTTTTTTGGGGGCGGGGGTTGCAAAATCTAACAACAGTCAGGCTTCCATAAAAACAAAAAGCAGTTCTCTGCCTTGTAGTAGAATTATGTGATAATTTAGAGAGCAAAATTGTGATCAGCCAATGAAGAAACCACAAAACTTAATAAAAATGTACATTTTTAGTTAAATAAAAAATTTAAAGAGTTGTTGTCTAACAGGATGTTGTTGTTTTTTGAAGCCTCCTGCATTTCAAAGGATGTCAGTTTTACCCGTCAGAAATGTCTGATGCAGAAATTTCTATTCAAGTCTAAATTCATCTCTGGGAAAGAAAGTCTAGACTCCACAAGCTCTCATGCAACCGAAATACTTTACACACGTTTTCATACCCCTCTAACTTTTACCCATTTTGTAACATTAGTGTTGCGTATTTCTGAACAACATCGTGTTCTGGGCTTATTGTCCTTGGCAACCGAGGCAGAGGTTCGTCTTATATCCAGAACACAACTATAAACATACAGTGGAAGGGTTAATATGGTCCAGCCAAAGACCAGACCTTAATTCAAAAATTTAAAACTGATGTTTACAGAACCCCATTAAGTTTAGTCCAGGCTACTTCACAAAGAACAATGGACAAAAATGAGTCTACATGTTGAAATCTGGTGGAGAAATAAAGTATAAAAAGGAGACTCTTCTCACTGATGTTTTTATATGTGAAGACTCCATATGTTGTACATCTTCTTTCAAGTATGACACAAAAGCATTCAGTATTAAACCCACAAGATCATTTTATTCATTTCATCTCTACAGTTTTACTGAATATAATATGTACAGATATCAGATGGGGGATTCTGTGGTATGAGAGGAGACATAAAACTTAAAGCACCTCGTCATTCGGACAAAATACATTCAGTTGTTGGTTACTTGTTTGTTTAATATATATTAATCAAAGTATTGATCACATAAGTGGAAGGATATATCTTTTTGTTTTTTTATGTTCCAAGGCAGTCAAGAAACCAGTGTGCACAGTTAATGCAAAAGAGGAAAATAGCATAACAATAACAAAGAGCTTTAACTTTCATCGACCCGTTACTTCAGTCGAAGTTGGCGACAGGTTGCTTTTAGTCGCGTTCTTACGGGTGACTGAGGAACAGTGGGTGAGAATATCCTGGGCCCGGGGTCTCGGGGGAATCTTGGGGGGCCGGGGCCCCTTGTAGAGGTTCGGGTCGGAGACGCTGGGTACCAGAGTTCCCTCAGGGTTGCTCGTTGGGCTGAGGCAGTTGGACACCGTGGGCTGTGCCGTGCGGCAGAATCGCAGCTGTTGGTCGTTGGCGCCGTAGCTCCGGTTGAGGGATGAGCCGGCGGACATGGAGAGGGCATCATCGCTGAAGCTGTCGCTTTCAAAGCTGTCCACCGACTCTGCTCTGAGGATCTGACGGTTCTGCTCCTGCTCTTCGTCACTCTGCGCCAGGATGACTGGAAGAGGGGCTTGCACTGGAGATGTTGGGGAGATGGGGTGGTTATTTGCTGGAGCAGGGAGGCTCACTGCAGGCTGAGCGTAAGGTTCCTCGGACAACTGATTCAGAGACTGGGACCTGTGGATGCTTTCTGTTGGGATGAGGCTGGTGGAGATGGCACTGGGGTTAGGATGCTGGGGCAGGTTGCCATAGGAACGGCGATGGTGTAAGGTAGAGGAGGGGGGCAGGAGAGAAGAGGAGTTTTGGACATTACTCTGAGACGTCATCTGAACCCGAGGGTACATGTAGGGCTGCAGGTTCAGAGACGGGACGTAGCCCATTTTTCCTTTGTGTCTGTCAAATAAAAGAGGACATGAAGATGTTAACTATAACAGTTACTGAGCTAACACCAGTCAGAAAAACAAAGTGTACTACAAGCATGTTTATACAAAACGTTGAAAGCCAGTGTGCATTTCTATGCAACCCTAATTTATCTGATGCCCCTGAATAAAAACTAGTGCACCCAAATTGCCCTCAGAGGTCAATATTTTGTGGAACCACCTTTCAAGCCAATTACAACTGCACATCTTTTAGCTCTGGACTTCGACTGGGCCTTATTGTCACACGGTTAGGCATTGATGATTTCATTCCCTGGATTGCTATGAATTCAGCTCATTCCTTCTTTTCATCAACTCTGATCAATTTTCCTGTCCTCTCTGATGCAAAGCGTCCACACACCACGAGACAGCTGCCAACACGTTCCACAACGGGGGTGTTTTTTAGAGTGATGTGCAACGTTTTGCTTATAGGCCCAAAACTAAAACAGTTTGAGATGTCGGAAGCTTTGGATATAGTTTGTTTTATAACTTAAACGTTCTTTAAACCTAATACAAGTTTATCCCTGACCTGTGAGGTGTGTTTGTTGATCTTCACAATGCTTTATGTGCACTGATATACTCTGACCAACTTCAAATGCTTTCATAGAGCAATCACAAACATTATGGATCCCATATAAAAGTAATTAACGACATCTCCATCCCTTGTAAAAGGATTAAATGTTACCTTATGAGCCACCAGCCATTATCCGTTGTCCGCAGGACCTCGACCACTTCACCAATGTTCACGCTTACTTCATCCACTATGTTGGAATTGTAGCTCTTGACAACCGTGTAGAGCATCCCTATGGGAGGCATAAAGAGTTTTAGGAATAACCTCCTCTAACTCATCACCTCATGTCAGAATGTTGATTTCTGTGCGTACACCTTTTGATGGTGTACCATGCACTTCCTCTTCATCCTCCTCATCGTCTAGGTTCTCCAGGTAGGGTGCAGGAAACCAGGCCATCCTCTTCTCCTCGTTCTCTACAAGCCACCACCCTGCACACACATTCACAGGATCCCCGATTGGATTGGGGATGTACTAAACATTTCTCGAGTTATGCTTTGCTCACCTGCTTTGTCTTTGATAAGAACGTCAAGCATCTCATTCACAGCTACTTTGAAAGGTTTGTTTTTGATGTCTTTGGTCTCATATAGGGCTATACATCTGTAGGTCTCTGTGACAAATGGCTGGGTCACATTACCGCTGCTGTCCTGTCTCCCATAGCTCCTGATCTCGTCCTCGGAGGGCATGATGATGATGCTAAGGTGAATACACAAAGCTATTTTTCATCTGCAGACATTCAGTTTGTTGTGCAGTCAGAAATCAAAACTTTTAGTTGCCTTTTCATCCGGAAATGGGAATTAAGCAATGCATACTTATGAACTTCTGAGACAGGATGCACAAACTATGTGAAAATGTCGGATTTATGTTGTATTTAAGCCCCGATAACTAATAGAAGTAGCAATATTTTTCTTTTACTTTATTTTTAAAATGTTTTTTCTATGTTGTTAGTCTTCTCATCTCATTGCATGCATTCTAACAGCTCCGATTGTTGTAGAGGTTGTTGCAGAAGAAACTCCTACCTGTTTTTGGTAAACTCTGGTTTTAGCTCTTTCTCATTTGGTTGCAAGAACTTTGCCAGGTCAGCAGACTGTGAGACATGTTGATCACAGCTCAGGAGTTCATTACAGTATTTCTGCAAATACTTAAGGTGCGCCAGTGATTTATTAGGCCCCTTGCCTTGGCTCTTCTGCTTCACTTTGTTGCCTAAACAACAAAAATATATATATTTATTTAATTGCAACCATATCCAGCTAGACATTTATTATTTATTGTTTAATCTCACCCACTTGGAAATTTAGGGAGGATTCTGTCAGATTTTTTCATTT
Source organism: Gambusia affinis (assembly GCF_019740435.1). Lineage (NCBI taxonomy): Eukaryota > Metazoa > Chordata > Actinopteri > Cyprinodontiformes > Poeciliidae > Gambusia > Gambusia affinis. Next base: position 11,717,524 of record NC_057886.1, on the reverse strand, counting down.
TACTTCCAGAGGAAAACTTCTTCTTCAGCTGTTTCTATAAGAGAGCCAAAAATGAAATAAGTCTTTTAGCACAAGCTCAGGGAGTAAATAGTGCAGCTTTTAATACTTACATGCATTTCTCTGAAATCTTCAAAGCTTCTGTAAACTACAATTTCATTCTGATCCGACCAAAGCACAGATGTTATGTGCATCTGAAAGAAGATACACCATATTCTTAAGGAAGAAAATTCCTCTACAATTAATTCCTACAGACAAAGGCACCATCGCTCATTACTTTGTTCTTCTCCTTGTGAAGGACTCCGGTTAGACGGATGCTGATTGGAAAACGCTCAGACGCCATGACAACCGGACGGCTGGACAGGAGATTATGTGCAATAGATGCCTCTCAGCCGCATTCAGGAATGTGCAGGAGGCGTCCTGCAGGTGAATTTATATTTCCTCTGACACCCACGGGCGTGGCTGGACCGCTCACGAAACGTCTGCATAAAGGGAATTTCTGCAGTGTTCCAAAGCCAGCATGGTTGACAATGAGAAATGTGAAGAAACAATCAGGTTGGCTTATTAGGAGCTAAGATGCTGGGTTGGGGGCCTCATGGTATGAGAACATATTTGGTTTTTGTTTACAGTTTTGCTCGGAACGCAGTTTATTTATCTTGGATCTGAGTTGGATGAAACCAAAAGTAGAACTGACGAAAGAATGAAGCCTCAGCTACTATAAACACAGAAACACTGTAATTATTTTTCCACACCCATATGTGCCCTTACAGGAAGAGAATGGCTCAAATAATTTCCTGAAATAAAGTGTCTAAAAAACAGATTTTCTTTATGCCAGTTAGGATAACGAAGACAGCTTTTTTTTACAGTTTGGCAGCTACGGAAGCTATACAAAGAACATACGCAAAATAACCAATTAGCCTATGTCCCACATATCTCTCATGTCCTTTTAAATAAATACATTTCAGAATGAATCACTGAGAAAATAAAGCATGTATAAAAGCCTGGATAAAAATCTGTTCCTCAGTTTCATTTTGTACAAATTACTTTCCATATAATTTAATTAAGCCCCTGCTTCTGCTGTCCTCCAAAAAACAGACGTGCGTGCCTCGTGTTGGGAATTCAATCTGAAAATTTAGGAATAAAATATTCCATATAGCTAGAATAATACAAACCAATGAAGAAGTGAAACGAATTCAGAGTATTATGATACCAACATTCTGGTTCTAGAACAGGAGCTTCATAGCAAGTATGAAGGTATTCCTAGTGCAAAACTATTTGCGCCAAGTTCACATCCAACACTTTCCGGTTCGTGAATGACTTAAACTTTGGTTGTTTCTTGATTGACTTTGTGGCTGCTGCCATCTAGCGGCAGAATTTCAGCACCTGGGAATAAAACTGAATTTAATGAAAATGCTGTATTTGGACAGCATCAAAGCATCCAGAGCACATATAAAGAGCAGATTTTATGTAAAGATTCATGGATGTCAAGGAGATGGAATGGAAGAACATGGGTGGCATGATTATAAGAACCATTTATATGATGCCATCAGAGAAAAGGAGTATTGTCCTGTCTATATAACAGCTGTTATTCTTTACATATCACAATTAATTTTTAGGATTCATTCATTGCCAATATTCCAGAAAATATACAAAATTCAAAAGGTAATAACCCGGGGTTCCCTACAAGAAGTAATGAGTCTATTTTTATGTTAGGAAACAGAAGGAACATCACGTACAAACATTTATATCAAATATTTTATTCAACTTCAACGTTCACAAAGCTCAACGCTTTCGTCAAATTAGAAACTCTCTTTGAGATACTCTCCTAAACATTTGCTTGTTTACATTGCACTTTGTTTTGTCCCATGGTTAATAATAAATAAAATGAATATTAAAAAATGAAACATTTTCTGATTGTGTTTATGCATTTCATTGCACTGCTTTAAAGGAAACTTTAATTGCTTTAACCTAGCTGTAAAATTGTAGGCCACCAGCCCAAATGAAATTTGGCTTTTACATCATCCCGGTTCAGGAAAACTTCAAGGATCCCAACGAGACGATGAAGAGATATTTTCCAAACATTTGCACTAAATCATCCTGGAAAACTGTATCTTTAAGGAGAAAAACTTTACAAGTGTAAGGCAACAGATTTTTTGAAAAATAACATATTAGGGTTTTGTTCCTACTTGTCACTTCCTTACTACTTTCACCTTTAAAAAAAAAAAAAAAAAAAACCTCTAAAATTCTCAAAGGACAAGTCACCAAATGTTTTCTTGTCCTTCCCCCAAAACCTCGAAAACTCTATTTTTGGGTCTGGGATTTCAGAAACATCTTATTTGACAAATCATTAATGCCTTGTCGCATACATAAAGCAGCAGTCTGAATTATAATAAATTAAACATTTAAGAGGCAAGAGAAAATCTTTCCACTCAAGTTCTTTGGCTTGCATAGAAAACCATGGGAGGAAACCATGATTATCGCCGACCCGTTCTGATCCAGCTGGTACCCGTTCAGCTGGTTCACTTCAACTAAACATTCTCTTATCAAAATTATTCATCATCTTGCATAAAATAAACCCTCTTTGTTATAACAGAATCCTTTAGCCATAAACTACCAATAAATCACTATGTGTTATTAAACATATCTTCTATTAAATATAAGATTTTCTTTGTTGAACATAATTAGCCTTTTCCTTCACAATCCTTCACTAAAAGTGCAACGTGTCTCCATAATCAAGAATCTATTGTGATCTACTGTGATGTTCAATAACACGTAGCGCAAAAAACACTTGATGGCAAAGAATAATAACAATAATAAAAAAGCCAAACAAGAAACAAATCGTGTTTTTTTTTTCTCGTCAGCAGCTCAGTCTGGACTGTTCTTGCCTCATCGATCTTTCGTCCAGCTCGTCTTCAATTTGTGCTTTCCTATTTGCAAATCAGGAAATGAGCACCTGGCCACTTGTTAGCTTCCTCCAAGAGAGGAAAACTGGGTGTCCATCGGTGTTGTGGCGTCATGTTCCAGTAAACTCCAGGGCGGTACTAATCGTATCTTGACGAAGAGTTTTTTCATATCACCGAAATTCATAAATAGGCATACTATGCTCCTGAACATGATTCAGACTTAGTGATTGGTACCTGCAGGAAATGAAATATAAAAACTCACATTTATAACTGTACCCCCCCCAAAAAAAGGTATTTTTTTTTTTTGGTGAGAATTTCACTTTTATTACCACTCTGAGCTCCTGTGGTAATAGTAGCCCTCAATGGTGGCTGTGGACTTCTGGAAACAGATGTAGTAGAAGCCAGCGAAGGAGGCGCCGCTGATGTCTTTGATCGTGTGGTCTGGAACAAGAAACTGCTCCTGGAAGACCAACAGCAGCTGAAGCCAAAGCATAGTTCGAACAAGTAGGAGAAACTGTGAGGTAAAATCTGCTCACCTTCCACCTCATGAAGATGTAATCACTGTTTTCCAACGCCTTGTAGTCAAAGTTGTCCGAGTTAAAGGTTTTGCCATGCTTGTAAAAAGCCTGAAACTTCCCCTTTTAAGAGAATAGGAAGTATGGGGATCAATAATAGGTACAAATACATTTTCAAACTTATACTCTTTAAAAATATATAATCTGAAATGTAAACTTGACTCCAAAATTTAGGTAAAAGATGCCAAATATTGATGCTCATTTGCTTTTCACTCATCTAATGTTTAATACAGGGCACAAAAAAATTCAAATTATTTTTAGGTGAAGTACAAATTTGGTTCAAAAGAATGAAATTGTGGACCAATATTTCTTTAGTAAAACCGTAAAAGATGACGGAAAAAAAAAAAACAAAAAAGAAAAAAAAAAAACTGGACAGACATACCCAGTGCTTTCTGTCCACATCCTCGTCTGCATCCCACTTCCGGGTCAAAAAAGGCCGCCTGCGACTGATTATTTCACCAACAAAGAACGTTGTGAGAGTGGGAAACTCCTACAAAATATAAAAGGACAAGAAAAAAAAGGTTCATGTTGCTAATAAACTGCAGGGTTCAAACACATATTTTTCAGACAGTCCAGACTCTTATAAAATCATATTTGCATAGTTTTCCATTATCTTTTATTCAAACTTAAAGTGTAAATAACCATAATAATTAAAAAAAACAAGACAATAAGCTTAAGGTAGATAGCTGAACAGAGATCAAGCTTTACATATCAAGTCTGAAAAATCACAGACCGAAAGGAATGGATTAATGATTATGCAAAACAATAAGAAATGATATCAGTGAGCATCTTTACAAGGTCTTTTGCTTTCGTTCTAAAGTTTATGCGCACATTTTGCACTGAAATATATTCATCTCTGGGACAATGTTTATTACCAACATGCCATCATGGAGATGATACGCTGAACCTTCCAGCCTTCAAGTGAATGAAAAATACTCTTCTTCAGAAAGGAGAAATATTTGTTTTCATATAACAAACATTCAAATTTTACCATTATTCATTAACATGACTGCTCGTCTTCCACACACCAACCTTACTTTCCGAGTTGTGGGCCTTTTACTTCTTTATTTAAGTTTATTTGATAGGGACAGGCACACATCGACATAGACAAACCGAACAGAACAGCAGTCCCATGTTGGTGTCATAGTGCTTATAGCAACAGCTAATTCGCAGCACTTGACCCTAAATAGGCTTTTAAACAGTACAACTTAAAACTAGTAAAAATGGAAGTAATATTCATTTTAAATAGGAGAACATTATGTTGACAACATATACACAATCATGCATATAAAACAGTGAGACATAAAACATTAAGTATGGATACAGTTCTGTTTTTGACATAACCGGTTTTATTTTGCTTTTCTGAACATACTAAACCTGGTTACAGACTTTAAATTGACAGGAAGTGAGTTCCAAACTGCAGGTCCTCTCACAGACAGAGCAAAAGGGGTTCTACATGTTGCATAACTTAACACATATCAGGCAGAAAATATCTCACTTTGACCAATCTCACCTTCTCTAGATTCAGCCTGTCTGTAGCAAGAATTAACAAGTCTGTGTTCAGCCTGTGGAAGCATAAAGGTCAGTCTTACTACACCTGACCTAGTTTGCATAGCTTACCTCAGTCAGGCCTTTGATCTTCAGGTATCCACACAAATATGAGTCGTCCATCGTCACATGCTGTCCAATGCAAACAGATTATGGAACATTCAGTAATGTCTCACGGGGTTGACATAAAAAGTGCAAATGCATGATGTAAAAATGGCAGCAGTAGGTATTGAGACAAGGATTTACCCTTATAAACACAGAATCTAGTACGCATTATGTTATATATTTGAAAATCTGCTCTCCTTTCTATTCAATAAACATCTGCCGTTGGCATATTACAAAAAAAAGTATAGTTGTTTTTTTTTTGTGGAAAAAAGTATCTACTTTTAAGACAGCTGTCAAAAATGTATTATTAGTCTACTTTCAAAACAAAAATATAAACAATTAAAAAAATTAAAAACATGAATCAAGCTAAATTTAGAATAAAAAAAAACAACAATATTTATCAAAATACCTGCAGAACAACTTCGACATCATACGAGTTCCCTTTGCTCCTCTGATAACCCTTATACTGCGCGCCGCTGTAGAGCAGAGAGGTGGCCACCCCGGGTTGTTGGGTGTTGATAGGCGCAGGAGGAACAAGACAGGCCGAGGATGGACAGGCCGCGCCGGCTAGACAGTGGCACTCTGCTCGTACAGGCATGATGAGCGCTAAGGAAACACTGTCAGCAACCGTCATTAACGTCAACAAGGAGCACGCCACAACCGGAGACAAAAAACGGGACTGACAGAAGTTTTATCACCGTAAAAATAACAGTGAGGTTGATCAAAAGTATTAGCTTTCATTAGACTGCCGGACTGAATAAATGTTGCGAGTCTTCCTATATTCGCTCGGCTTCCTTGAATTTTATTGGCTAAGAACCAAACGTCTGGTTGCAGCACGATTCTTATTGGATGATGTACCAATATGCATTCTGGGAATTGTATGTTAGACGCTTTCTACCTTTTGATTCATAATAGTAGCAAAAAATATATATATCTATAAACATTTGAAATTTCCTTACAGAGAAGAAGAGAGCGTGTCAGAATAAATAGGATATAAATTAATGGATGGATGAAAATAGCTTTGAACTATTAGGTTGTGTTGTGACAGTTTCTTTTACTTTTTTATGCTAAATATACTGCAAAAATACATATATTTTTGAAAGGGCTAAAATAAGTTTTATTTAAAAAATTGAGATTAGTAGTTTTTTTGTTGTTGTTTTGAAGAGCAATAATTTATCTACAGTTGCTCGTCTCATCTTTTTACTTTTTAAAACTTTTTCTTTTTATGGGACAACTTCACATTTCAATGTAGCTCATTGAAATGTGCAGAAATGTTCTGTGACACACTAACAGCTTTTCAAAATAGAAAAAGTTTGGTCAGATTTGATCAAATATAATTTTAAAGTTTAGCAGCAGGTTCTCAGTTGAATTTAGCTCTGGGCTTTGACTGAGCCCTTCTAACACATAAATATTCATTGTTACAAACAATTCAAAATCATGATGTGATTTATTTCCTAATGTTCTCTGCCTAACCTTCACAGAATTGAATTGCTACTAAAATTAAATTACACTGATGTGGTAAGGTGTAATTTTATTTAGTAGGATCAGAGTACAGGGAGCTGAATATGCATTTTACATTTTCAGTTTATTATTTTTGTAATTTTTAATAAAATCAATCATAGAAATATGAAATTTCTGTATCTATCCATCGGCATATGTATATTTTACATAAAACATGGAAAAGTAAATATATGTATACATATTATCTGCTAAATATTGTAATAGTGCAGACACTGTCAGTGAAATATAGCAAAGTTTCATTCCAACTCCTCCACAGTTTTCATTAAAAAGTCATAAAATCGGTAGATGTCTGAGATGCGCACACGGTTCCTCTTTTCCTCCTCTTCCTGAATCTGCAATAGTGCATAAAGATGGGGGTTGCGGATGGGTTGTCATTTCAGTTGAACATACATTTGTGTGTTTACTACAAAGTTCTTTACTTCTTTGATGAGAGCTTCTTTCGAGTCATTAACTTGTGTATCCATCTGATTTTCTGTGTCATTGATGGTCTCCGGGGGCTCATCTTGATCAGGCGAATCATTGCCTGTAGACAACTACATGTAATGACATTTTCAGTCTCAGCAGCAATTTCGGTTGCATTCCAATAATAAGCACGTTTTGGACCACACTCTTTGACATCTCTGGTAAACATGTGAAAAAACCTTAAAATGAATTTTAAACCATAATAGCTGTACAAAAATAAAGTCTCTGGAGGTACAATTGGTCCCTTTAAAATAAATCTAGCTGAGGCAAATGCTTCTTATCATACTTTACTTTTCAGGTTAATAAGAGTTTTCACAGACTGCTAAGTATTAATTAGTGACTATTTGTATATAGACATTGCAAACAGCCCCATTTTTTTTTTGCCGCGGGACAATGGGACGTACACTTTGTGTGTTTTAATCACATGAAAGGAAGATCAGTATTTTCTGCAAAAAACAATTTTAAGCTAGGTTGAATGTGAATCAAGGAATGAATATTTGAAAAAGTGTGGGGATTTGGTTTTCCATCCTCACCACTTCAAATCCCAACTCATGACAAAAAAAAAATCCATTGTTAAGTAAGGTGAAAGATCTATCATGCTGTGGGTCTGTTTCTCTTCCAAATGTCAGCCTCGTTAGAACGCATAGCATCATGAAGTCTCAAAATACATTAAAAAAATAAAAAATCTGGTGCCTTTTCAAAAGAGGTTGTGCATGCTGCTCCTCAGACACTTCTAGAACCAGCAGACAACCTAATATTGGTAATATTGGGTCTTTTATCAGGATAATGCTAAAATATGTGGCCTGATCTAAAATATGCCATCAAATGCCATTTATTTATTTCTAAATAAACATAGAAATGGTTCACCATACACAAAGTCAACCTACATGTCCCTCTCACTCACCTGGTATAAAAACCTGTAATCACTGTCTTTGAGACTGCTCTCAATGTGAGTAGAATAATTTGTTGCACTATTGATTTGGTTAAAAATCAATATTTTCTAAACGTAGCATAATTCACCTCTTGAGTAGCAAAGAAGAAAAGTGTGTATGCACTGCAGATTATCACAAAACGTTACCCACCATGTCTGAGATGAAGTTGTCTAGCAGAATGATGTTGTCCTACCATAAAAAGAAACAACAGCGCGGATGTAAATGAAAGATTTTCCTATTACCAAGTGATAGAAAAAAATTCAAACACAATCTCATGAAGACTTACATCCAGATTTTTGACAAACTCAAACTCCATACCCATTAGATTTTTAAACAGGTTGGAGGTTAAATTTCTTAAGTCGATGATTTTGAGACGGTGTAGCTCGGGGTCTTGTATGTTCTTTATATCTTTTATCCTCTAGAACATTTGAAACTTGTTAGATGACAATAAAAAAGAACAAGACAGCAGTGAATATGTACAAAGATTTGCTGTAAATTTGTTCTAATAAACTTAGATATCTCTAATTTTGCTAAGTTAGAGATATCTGGTCTACTTGCCACTGAGTGCTGCTCATCGAAGCTTGCAAGCATCTCCAATGACCTCTGCTGGTAGTGAGCTTCAGTTTCACTCTGGCCAACAAAGAAAGAGTTCAACTCTGTCTCCAGTTGTTTGTACTCATCTGAGTCTATAGGAAATATTTGTGAGCACAGCTGCACAATTTTGCTCTGAGATGTAAATGCAACGTTAAGAAATTTGAGGCATTTTGTCAGTTTGCGCAACTCTATGAAATAACACATCAGCAAAGAAAACAGAGGATATGTCTGTGCGGGCGGAGCTCCTGGAAGGCTGTCTGGCCTCGTTGCCTCTGCTTCGTCTGCTGACATAACTGGCGCAGCACTGTCCACAACTGTATCCTGTTATAGGAAAGAGCTTAAATCAGACAACATAATACAAGAAATAAAATGTGCACATTTGCAAAAACTGCCTGATAAAATATTATCATCGGCATACTTCGTCTATTTTTTCCTGAGCGTTCTGTGACTCAAGGAACTTCTTAAGCTCAAATTTGTACTGGACGGCAGCCTCCTCTCGCTGTAATTGCACAAGACAGAAATGTCTCACTTCCAGTGTGACGCATTAATATGGGACCACATACCTGGATAAACTGATGCTTTAAATAGAAACGTTATGCAAAACTGATGTAAAAGATAGAAAGATCAAAAAAGATGCGCATGAATATAGACTTACCATCTTTGGGGTAATTAAAATGTTGTCTAAGAGGGTCACATTTGGAATAAAGGCAGCAACATAAAGCGAGTGATCGTCCTTCTCAGTGAAAGGATTTCCACCGATGGAGAGTTTGAACAAGTTTTTAAATCTCATGAGGTAGTGCACCTTTAATAAAATAAGATGAAGATGAATAAACAACATGTACACAAAGTCGTGCGGTGCAAACGTTCCATAATTTTACGTATAATTGCAGTCATTTGGATAAAGAAAATAATCTTACACATTCCTTTTGTGTGATTTGGTTTTTTGAAATGAAGAAGTGAGTAAGGTTCTCAAGTGTATCCATGTTCTTGATGACAGAGATTTTGTTGAAGGCCAAATTCAGCAATTCAAGCTTTCGCAGGGAGTCCAAACCCTCAATGTTCTCGATCTTGTTAAATGACAGATCTGCAAACACATTTGAAAGAAACATCAATAACGTGTGAGCGTACAGAGCCTTGTGAAAGCCATCATATTCCTCGACAAGTTAAACTCGCAACTTTGAATATATTTTATTTGGGTTTTTCTTTTTTACTTCTTATGATAGACTAACACAAAGCAGTGCATGGTTGTGAAATTAAAAGAAAAGGAACATATGAGTAAACATAGAAAAGAGAATTGACCAAGGTGTAAATCAATTTCAATAGCTGAGGATCTGATCAGTGAAGTTCTCAGATGTTTGTTTATGAAGACTAATGAATAAACAGCAACATGGAGACCAAGAAACACACCAGAGGGGTCAGGCAAAAAACTGCTAAATCAAGGAGAAAAACTATAGGCAATATATAAAAGACTTGGTAATGAACTATAAAGCTATCCAGAAGCAGAACAGCATCCTTAAACATACAGTCAAAGTTAAAAAGGAAAGGAGCCACATGTTAGAAAGGCCCTTAGTTAAAGAATAAATTCAGTTTCTAGTTATGTGAAACTGTTAAAGAAGTACCCCAAACAGCAAAATAATATACTGTAAAGTACAGGCTTAAAGGACATGAAAAAATTTTGGATTTTTATTTGGGGAAAAAAATTAATAACTTTGTATCCTTCACATTTTTATCATGTTTCATAATTATGCACCACTTTGTGTTAGTCTACAATATAAAACCCCAATAAAATACAGTTATGTGTAATGTATATGGCTGTAACATGACCAAATGTAAAAAAAAAAATAAAAATAAAATAAAAAAAAGTTTTAACAGGTATGAATACTTTTAAAAGTATTAATTTTTTTTTGTGTTTTTTTTTTTTTTTTTTTTTTTTTTTTTTTTTGCATTTTATCCAACACAGTATAGTAACAGACTAAAAATAAATGAAATTGTCTCTTACTAAGCCAGGTCAGATTAATCAGACGGTCCAGACCCCAGATCCTCTGTATGATATTGTTATTGAGATCCAACCTTATCAGAGATGTAAAATCATGTAGGAAATCCATCTTAACCATGTCTGGAAACAACAACAATCTGAATCAGTGCACAAAACTGGACCCAAAACTTTTGAAAAGATTGTTTTTTTGTTTTATCCTTTATACTTTTGAATTCCAGCTGTAAACGGATGTGTTCTCTGTGGTCCAGACACCCAAGATTGTAATTGTGCAGAGCGTATTTTTCTTTTGAGGTGTGTTGCTCGAGTAACATCTCCTGCAAGGTATACTCATCGTCCGACGAGCTAGATTCAGTATCCATGTTTTAGCAGTTTTCACTCTGTTGAAGGCAACAAGGTAAGTCAGAGGTTATTCTGAACTAAAACTTTGAACCATCTGAAAAATCTTAATTTTACTATAACCCTCATTATAACTACCCAAATGTGAAACGTTTTTACTTACCAATAAAAACGATTTAAAAAACTAATTAACTCTTTTTATCAATGTACAGTATACAAAAACAGCCAAAACATTTGTGTCCCGTTGTTTCGTTTGTTTAAACCCTGTTACTTAGCAACAGTTTAACGCCACAGGTAATTTCATCAAACAAATCATTATTTAACGTTATTAAATAAATGAGAAAAGCAAAATAAAGCTCAACAGTAAAGTTGACTGTGAAGCATTACCTTTACGTTAAACTTCTAAAAATGGTTGGCTTGTAACGGTGTTTCCTCAATCAACAGGTTGAGTTTCAGATCCGTTCAAGTGGATTCACGAGCCGTTAAAATGCAAACTTATTTTCTTTTAATTTATTAAAATTTAAGAAAAACTATTAAATATCTCTTATGCTGAAGCTTATCTTGCGTATTGTTTAATTCGTTAGATACTTTTAAGAAATTCAGGACTACGTAGATTTTTTTAACCATATATTTACAATTGACACGATTTTAGCCAATCAAAATCAGGGCTTATGTCAGTTCATCCAATAGGATTTATGAGTGGGCGGGGCTTACCCGTGCATCAGCCTCTGGGCCTCAGCCTCCGTCATTTCCAAAGCGGATCGTTTGTTGTCAAAATGGAGTTTCTACTTGGAAATCCTTACAGCACGCCTGTGGGCCAGTGTATAGGTAGGTGAAGTTGCGAAGGTGTTTATTAAAGATGTGTTGTTTTGTTGATACATCGAGATATTTGTAATTCACTCTTACGTTGGTGGGAATAGAGCGAGCTTTGCTGGCATCTTTCTAGCCAACGTCATCCCCTCGGAATGAGCTCTCAGCTAACGTTAGCCAGAACATCTGAGTAACTTCTCTTTACTGTCTTTTCTCGTTCTGGTAAATCCCCCTTTATCTGTGAGAGCAGGGACTTGTAAGTTCTAAGAAAAAATATATCACTGAGATTTCGTGACAAGTGATGATATTTGACTGTTGGATGGCTTGCCGAGATTTACCAGACTGTTTGGTCACTGTCGTTTTTAATGTAAATCACCCAGACCGTCTAATAACGTGGTACTTATTGCAGGGCTGAAGCAGAGAAGGAAGCAGTTTGGTGTACCACACCCCATGTTGGTGTAGTATTAAATTACACACGATCTAGGCCAGTTAATTGTTTTGATTGATCATAAAAAACATGTAGCAAGATAAAACAGGTGCAAATCAGTATATTCGCTTATTTATTTCACTAATGTGATTACAATGGTGGAACTAATGTGATTTTTATTTTCTATACGTGGAGTATATTTCAAGCATTTATTTCTGGTAAGAGTGATGAAGATGGTTTGTAAGAAATCAAAACCCTACTTTAAGTTTCTTTAAAAATAACAATAGTACACCAAACAAATATTAAATGATTTGCAATACAGAAACTTTGAGCAAATGAAAAGTTTGTCCCGTACAAATCAGACTCCTGATACTCAGATGACCTGAAATTGTCAGGTGTGCCATCAATGGACGAGAAGCTGAGTAAACAAAAGCAAAGGAGATAATTGTAGATTTCAAAAGAAACTTGCAGAAGACAAATCCTATTTCCATCTTGGGAAAAGAGATGGAAGTGGTTGAGAAATATAAATGCGCAACAGTAAAGCCATCTATAAAAAGAGACAGAGCCGACTGTAATCTTGAGGAAGCTTAGGTCCGTCAGTGTTTGCATTGAGATGCTGCACATCTTCTATCGGTCTGTTTGTGGAGAGTGTAATCTCTTCTGCCATCAGCATCAGAGCCAGGGACTTGCAGGGCTGAACAACCCGATGAAGAACTACTGGAGATTATGGTGCAAAGAAAGATTATTTCTAAAATTAAGAAAAGTACAGACAACCCTGCGCATCCTCTTCACAGAGTCTTCAGAGGCTTTGTTAGAACTGCTGTCATACAGACTGCTACAGGAGATCCTTCCTGCCCACAGCCATCAGTAAATACAATAACTCTTTAAAGAGCCTTGGATGGTATAAGTTACAACAACATAAAATTTTCCTTTTGTATCAATCATGTACTCTTCAATTAGAATTTTTAAATCTAATCCAATGTACTCCTCTGTATATGCACACAATACTTGATCAGCGCTCCTATTACATAAATTTTTACCATAAATATAATACATTGCATTTGGATTTTGTGTCATCGACTTACACAAAAAAATCTCCACACACAATTTTTTTTTTTTTTTTACACAAAAAATGTTATGCCATATTTAGCGCTTTTAGTCGATACTTTGTTGCATCACAAAATATTTTTTGCTAGAAAGAGCAAACTCGGATTTCATGACGAGGATACATGATCATTAAATTTGAAGTATTTCCACAGACGCTGTAGTGTCAAGACAGCTCAGGTTGTTTAAGCTTCAGCTGGTGTGCATTGTTGGATTGTGTGTTTTGCAACACTTCCTGTTGACAACACTCCGTAGATTCTCTATGATGTTTAGGTTAGGCCAGATTTCTGGCCATTCTAGCATAACAACAGTCATTAAAGCAGGTGTTTTTTTTATTTAATCAAATGTGCTCCTCGTCTTTATGTAATATTTAAGAATTTTAAATGTTTTTTCATTAGTCCTAAACTCTTATTTCTTGAGACTGAAAACTTGGAAAACTGATGTAAGTACAACTATAAAACAAGTTTCCCTTTTTGAATTATATTGCTTAACCTTTTAATCACTTAATAATTTATTGAAATGCATGTATATACTCATATCTGTAATCTTAATGCAAAAGTTTAAGTTCTGAATGCAGAGTTTCAATGATTTGATTTTAGATTGTAGATTTGTGCTGTTTAAAATTATACTTTTATTAGTAGTGCCAACTTTGCATTGACTAACTTCATGACACCGTTTTAAAAAATAGGGAATTTGATATGATCATTTTCCAAGTCTTGAAAAATATGGAAAAAAAAGAATATTCCTTATTTCATTGTTTAAAAGTTGCAGTTCAGAATATCTTCTGTTTTCTTTCTATATAGATTGTGTACTTTAATGTCAGTTTGCCATATATAAGTTCAGGTTTTTGTCAAAATCACTACTTTAGTTGCTAGAAGAAGACAGAGATAAACATCCACACTCAATGTATATAAAAAAAAGAAACTGTTGTGTTCTGTTTGAGTGCCGAATAAAGCATTGCCACTCCTTTTTTTTTTTTTTTTTTACAAGCAAAATCAAATATCATATACGTTGTGGAACTATGTTACATATCCAACATTTAAATTACTAAAACAGTCCGACAAATTTGGAGCTTTATAGAACTGAGACATTTGAGAAGCTGTATTTAAAAAAAAAAAAACTAGCATTGGGCAATTGGTTATTTGTGGTACTCTTATCAGCAACAAAATTTAAGCATACAAAACAGCTTAAAATGTTTTGCACAATTTTCTTTTTACTCATTGTTTGGCAATTTAACGAATGTAGATAAAAAAGGTCGATCACTATCTCCTGTGTTTTACAGTGGAGTCGTCCCTCTGCTTCGTGCAGTAGTTCACATTGTGTTGCACATCTTGAGTTTCACCACTTCACAGAGCTGTCTGCATCCTCAGGCAGACAGCAGATGGGTTGCTGCACCCTGTGGGGCTCTGACCAAGTAATTGTGATCCGTACCCTGCAGGGGACGGGGAACCGATCATCTTACTTGGCCCAAAGATGGTATTAGACGACAGATGCATGTCGGGTCCTTTTTTTAAAAAAATTTTTATTTTATATTTTTTAATAAAACAGTTGTTCAGTTGTCTCTGAACACCTGGTATCAGAGATTTAATATTGCTGGCTAGGGCAGCTGAGATGCAACATTTGAACAAAATGACAAGCAATTATGTGGACAAGGCAAGCAGTTGTAAGGAGAGATGGGCTGGAGAGGAACTTTGCAGCTTTGTTGGCGAGTACGTGGTACAGCTCGTCACTGTCAGAGACACGTGATCAGCTGGCTTCAGTTTTGCTATCAGTTACTAAGACCTGTGGGGGCTGGGAGGGTTTTGACACTAAACCAATGCGCTTTATTTTATTACCAAAGCTGCACTTGTTTAATGCCATTGCGACTCTTCTCTCCTGTTTGTTCTTCCTCTTCGTTCCTTCTCAGCCTCTCGTGCTCTGTCCCGCCCTGACTCCACAATCTGATTGAGGAGCTTAAAGGAAGAGTGTTGTGGTTAATTCCTCCAAACTCAACTTCTAGATGCTCTTAAGACGCAGAAGTCGGGCGCAGCATTAGGTGTCGCTTTGGTTTAATGTTTTCTACATGACTCCATCTTTTTTTGCAGATGCGATCAACGACTTGCTGTCGGCCAATAAAAAGGCTGGGAGACAACACAGAATGCAAGCCAACTTTTAAAAAAACGAAACAAAGACAAGGCTTATTTCTAATTGGAATAAATTATAGCCTAACTAATTACAATAAATAGTAACTAGTAGTAGGTCAGGCAGCTTGCTAAGAGTCTGAACAGAAAAAGAAAAGAGGAGAGGAACAACAATACCCTAAGTTTCAGCTCATCGCATTGTTCTCCTCATCATTCCCTACCTCTATCCAAAATGCTTTTAAAAAAGAAGAGTAAATGTGTGTGTGTGTGTGTGTGTGTGTGTGTGTTGACTACTCATTTCAAAGGCAACTGCTTGAAAGTATTCAAAGCCGGTGTGCAGTTTGTGAAAGTTAAACAGGACAGAAGGAGGTCATTTCTAGTAAGGACGGATAACAAATGATGTTTACAGATGGCCTCTGAAAGAGGAACCTCAGAGCAATATAACTAAAGTGTTTTTTTTGTTTGTTTTTTTCACTTTGGTGCCTCTTTCATTGTAATGTCTGTGTTTGGCTAATCTGTAACAGAGCCAACAAGCAAATAGACTCCAACAGCTTGTTTTCATTATTTTCTGCTAAATGTAATTCTATCTCTTTATGTAGCTGGTTTTAAATGACAATGTGTTCTACAAATGTAGTTGTTGGTTCATTAGTTGTGCACAAAATTAACACAAAACTTTGGTCAGGCACTCACATTCTTCCTGACCAGAAAGGATATTGTTTTGTTGTGAACATTCGCATAACATTTCAACCCAGGCATTAACAACCACTCTACTTGACCGCATTGACAAGGGCTCTGTGCTTTAATGTTTAACAATTAAATACATAAAAATAACACTAGATTTTTGCAGCAACTTCTCATCTTATGTGGTATGAACTACTTCCTGTAGCTTGATTTGCTCTTAACTGGTTACTGGATTGGTTACAAAGTGTGACATTTGGACATGAACAATCAGGATTTTACTGATCAGCACCTTTGAGGTCTTACTGGTTTTTTTGTTGTTTTTTTTTCAGATACGAGAATTATACCTTTTTTTTTTTTATAAGCCCTGATCCCAAATTCTATTTTCCTGTTAATTAAATGGTGCCAAGTATGATTCAGTAGGAAGAGCTGTTGTGAATGTGTCCCTGAGAAAGCACTTAATCCCAAATTGCCTACTTATCTCTATATCTGTGTATTAATGTGTATGCTTGTGAGTGCAGCTAGGTGAAAAGTGCCTTGAGATTAGTGTATTTGTAGATAGTAATTACTTTCAGTCAAAGGATTTAAACTATCACTGTTTCTGTTAAGAATGCTTTGAACCATAATTTCAGTAAGCGCCTTGTCAAATTTAGGGACATAAGCAGAAATGATGCATAAATGAACATATTTTTGTAATTCCTATGTAAGGTGTTGGATTTAACAGTGCAACATCTGCCTCAGAACATGGAGCAGATTTTTTTCCCCTGAAATATACGAGTCCTCAAGAGAAAAAACGTTACTGAATCAACGGGTGCGACCTCAGAGATGCTGGAAATCAATGTCCGTGCATTTTTAGAATTCATATTTGCTTTTAAGGCATCATATTTCTGTTGAAATGATGGCTTGATTCAAAAAATTCAATCAAAGACACTTTGAAAGGAAAAATGTTCTGCTGATTGCTTTGAGTTAAACAGGGAAGCAAAAGATTCTCCTGACTGTCAACAAGTTTGCTCCCAAACGCGCCTGTTCCCCCCCCCCACCTCCCAAGTACATCATTCTGTGTTGTGTTAACAGATTTGCAAAAAGTGCTTTAATGCATTTAATAAATAAAAACAATCTGTAGTTTCTTGTTTGTTTGACCTGCTGATTGTTGGTTAAAGCACATTTGGCTAACTGGTTGACTGCTGTTGCTGATCTTTAGGTTGTAAACTTAAGGGAACCATAACACTTACTATATTGGTTAATAAAGTACTATATTGTAATATAAAATACATATTTTTTATATGGTTTCATTTTTCATGTATGCAGAAAGTCACTAGAAGTCTGGTTGACGTCTCTGTGTTCTTCCTCCAGAGAGAGCCACAGACGGAGGCCTACAGAGTGAGGACTGGACTCTGAACATGGAGATCTGTGACATCATAAACGAGACAGACGAGGGGTGAGCAACTTTTGTTCATTAATGGTATTATTATTGGTCTCGGATTCTTATCGCTCTGTGGTCCAAAAACAGTGAAACTCTCAGGGCAGCTTGTGACTGAGCTTTCGCCGTCTTATCGAAGGACGGATGGACGGACGGACGGGTGGAGCGAATGACTGAAGCGAATAATGCACTGCCTACTGTTGTTTTGCCAGAAGTCGGCACAGCAGACAAAAACCCCTTTTGTTTGTTGTTTTCCTGTGTCACTGACAGAATGAATGAAGGATTTCAGATCCTCAGCCGGGCCCGGTTTGCAGCGAAGCATGAGGCTGGCAGATTTCGCAGATCGGTTCCAGTGCAGACTCTCTCTCTTTCTCTCTCTCCTTCTCGTTTCGCCACTCTCACTGCCAGCTTTCAACAAAAGCAGATCTGGAGAGGAAAAAAAAAAGAACATTTTGTCTTTTTCAACAAAAAAAACAACCAAAACCTGAAGTTCGGGAGATTCTGAATATGTTTTGAGTAACCTTTGTAAGCTGTCATCCTAACACATGCTGTGTGTGCCTTTTGCACACAAAGCTTTTTTCCAAAGTGTGACAGCAGATGGTGTGCACTTGAACAAGATAAAACCAAACAGATCCAATGCCCAATAACAAAAGAATCTGAAACATGTCCTCCGATTGCACTCGTGTGCTTCGTGAACAAAAAAATCAAATCAAATTTTGACAGTATTTTTTTTGTCTACATCCATCTCTATCAGTTTCAGCAGCCTTGCTAAGTACCTGTTATGCGCTTATGAATGAGCTCATAAGAGCTTATTATGCCCCATCTTCATTGAAGGGATGGGTAGTATTAGGCAGGAAGCCAGCCTGAGCTCTTTATGCCTGGGTAGCTTTGATCTTGCCTTTTGGGAGAGGCTTTCTGTCGTCATTTAGAAGGGGGAAAAAAAAGAGACAGGCAGATGGTGTGACAGTTCTTCTCAGCCTCACTCAAATAGTTTCACTCGCAGGCAGACCGGCATCTGTTATCGCGACCCCAAAAACACTCCATTCCAGCGAAGTCCGTGGTGTTCTGCTCGCTCGCAGCGGGGGCAACTCAATGCTGTTCTTCCTTCCAGGCCAAAAGACGCCATGCGGGCCCTGAAGAAGAGACTGAGCGGCAACAAGAACTACAGAGAGGTCATGCTGGCGCTAACGGTAGGTTGCTCATACGTTCAGCTGGATGTGAAGGCCTATGTGGCGATTCCGCGGAGATGGCATCGAGCTTTGTGCAAAGAAAGCTCAGATGCACTTAAATGTGTTGCAGAAAAACCTGAATGAACACAAACACATTTGAATGAAAAACATGAGACAATGAGTTAGTCAATTAGTTTTCCTCTTCAGTTAATAGACTGTAGAAATGTGTCTTCCTACTCTTCCTGTGGTATGCAGGAAGTTCAGCAATAGGTGAACTTTCCAAACTTTTTGCCTGGAAAGGTTTTTAATGTACTATTTTCAACATCTAAGTATGAAAAAAGATTGCATTCACAATCTCAAATGTTGTCCTTCCTGTTGTCTTTTCATTATTTATTACATGTGTTTTCACTTCCATTCTTAAAGGATTTGTTTGGCTCCAGTGACCTTTATTTGATAGTGTATTAACAAGAAAGCATGTCTGTTGTGTCATACAACCTCCATCCTTTTATCCGTTCCTTTTTTCTTTTTTGTGTTCTTTCTTACTTGTATCCTTCCTTACATTGATCCTTCTTTGTTTTCCTCCACTTTTTTCTTTGTGTCCTCTTTTCCCTTCTATTCCTTCTGTGCCTCATATAAAAGCCTCTAGAAGACTTTGGATGTCTGTTAAAAATACAGACAGTTACCATTTATGCCAAACAGCAGAACACCGAGCTTCTGCCAATCCAAACTTGTTGCTTGTGCAAATTCCTCAACTTCCTCCTCTGTTTCTCGGTTTGTAACCTCTCTCTGCTTGACCGTTTTGCTTTCTGCAGGTGTTGGAGACGTGTGTAAAGAACTGCGGCCACAGGTTTCACATCCACGTGGCCCACAGAGATTTCATTGACGGCGTCCTGGTCAAAATCATCTCCCCCAAAGCCAATCCTCCCACTATAGTGCAAGACAAAGTTCTGTCCCTCATACAAGTAATGGAGCTTTCTCTCATTTTTGTCCTGTGTGTTGTAACTGTTTCTATGATGTTATAAGTGCCTTGTTATTTTTTTTTCTGCGTAAAGCTGCCCTAATCAGCGGTTCTGTGATACATAACGAACATTGCTTTGCCAAAAGTTTCATAGAATTTTTCACATTTTGTTTTGCCCGACCTTTGCAAGATAGCTCAAGCTCATTCAGATTTTAAGAAGAGGTTCTGTGAACCTTGGCCTCTGGCTTTATGTTCAGGGTTGTTGTCCTGCAGAAAGGTGAACCTTGGCTTCAGCCTCACATCTTTTGCAACCTCTAACAAGTTGTTTTCCAGAACTACTCTATATTTTGTTCTGTCTTTTGAAGAAAATTGGCAAATTTTTAAAATAAGTATATATATATATATATATTTTTTTAATGAAGACTCTGCATCTTTGTCTTCCACTTTTCAATTATGTCCTACTTTGTATTGATCTGTTGCTTAAAATTCAAAGCTAATTGAAATGTGTGGTTGCACCACAACAAACTGTTGAAAAGTTCAAGATTAGTTTTGCAAGCTACTGCAGGTCAGGTGAGTCCCATATGCCCCACTTGTAAGATATTTCTAGTGTTGCTTTTTTACTACATGAGGTCACTTCAGCCAACAGATGGCGACTGTTTACTTATTTATCAGTGTTTGCAGAAGGAATGTTTACACAGTTAAATATTTATCGAGGAAGTTGCTTTATTCACTCACCTTCATTTTCAGTGGAAAAAAAAAGCTAGATATTTGCCTCATTCATTTATTTTTCCTAACAGTCTTGGGCTGATGCCTTCAGGAGCAGTCCTGATCTGACTGGTGTGGTCCACATTTATGAGGAGCTGAAGAGGAAAGGCGTTGAGTTTCCAATGGCCGACCTGGATGCTTTGTCTCCCATCCACACGCCACAGAGGGCAAGAATAAAAACTCTTTCTGCATGTTAGTTAGCAGAGGACTTTTGCTCAGTTTTTCCTCTCGAATCGCAGGGCACACCTGAAGTGGACCCAGCGATGATGAAGTACCTGGCTCCTAACGCGTCGGCTGCTGGTAATCCGAAACCCATTCAGCCCACTCCCACCGCCACGCAGCCCTCCAACATCCCCAGCCCGGTCACTGCCTCCCCTGAACAGGTGATGACCCACAGCTCCATTTTTGGCCACGGATTTGTAATTATGCAATGAATAAAATGCGATTTGAAGACGTCGTCAGCAGAAACGGACTGGAAGCCCTTTATGGAGTTGTTGTGCTTTCAGATCGCCCGGCTGCGAAGTGAGATGGACATCGTGAGAGGAAACATCAAAGTCATGTCAGAGATGCTTACAGAGCTGGTCCCCGGCCAGGAAGACGCTTCTGACCTAGAACTGCTCCAGGTAACATTTGAACTGTATCCTCAGATACTTCAAACTCTACTAATATTCACATGTGGACAGTCTTATAATCTCAAAAACACACATGAAGAATGAATTATTTACCCTAGCCATTGAGTTACCAGTTGGTAAGCTTCACTGGTTTGTGATCTTCGCTAAAACAAGATACATGTTAGCGCACCACGCGTTGAAAAAAGGCATTTAGTTCAGTTCATACCCCACAGATCAATTTCCTGGAAATGCTTTCAAGGAAAAACTCTCTCCTCTTTTGAAGCCAATGTTTTCTCCCAGCCCACATGGAAATAGACTTGATTAGCCAGTCAGAAACTGACCTTTGTGAAACTATGGCAACAAGTTGACAAGGAGAAATGCATTAAATGTCAACAACTTTGGGCTTCTGAGACAGAATCTGATAGCTTGAGCAGCTGCTAAGTGTTAGCAGTTTCTTTATCTAAGTCAGAATTGGGAGGTGTGTGTCACCACAACCTTTTTTGACCAAAAATGTTTTTCTGTTGTTGCATTCAAAATGTGTTGTTAGAGCACTAAGCGTCCACCAGGGGGTGCAGTGTGTCAAGTTTTCACATTAGCAGTTTAAAGAGGTGTGAGACTGAGGAATAGAGGTGAAATTCTCTCAACTGGCCATCAGCCAGTGTTACAGGGACCCGTGCAGAGTTTAATCTCCTCTGGCCAAATCCACTCAGGTATTCGTGTCAGCCCGACAGATCTGGCTTGCTGCTCACAAACTGCTGCCAGTTATAATCATCATGTTAATATCTTTTTGCTACAGAACCACACTGATTGAAGTCGAGCAAATATTCTCATCTCTGTTAAAAATATTTGTTTGTTAAACCTCGGCGCAGTTTCGTTTTCATCAAACATGATTTCTGTTTCTGGGTTGGTGGGTTTTTCTCTTTTTTTTTTTGCGCCGCACTGTGTGATCCTCACAGCTCTTTTGTTTTCTGTGTCCCTTCCCCGCGCGTGTCAATCTGTCGGCGTGTCCCTCCACCCAGGAGCTGAACAGAACGTGCCGCGCCATGCAGCAGAGAGTGGTTGAGCTGATAAGTCGTGTGTCCAACGAGGAAGTGACCGAGGAGCTGCTGCACGTCAACGATGACCTCAACAATATATTCCTTCGATATGAGAGGTGCCCTCATGCATAAATGTCACAAAACATGCTCTAATTATCAAACTCATTCTTCTGAAGCATTTGTTTGGCTTAATACTTTAGTCATATGGTGTTTGAATATGAACGTGACTTTCTGTTGCTCACAGGTATGAGAGATACAGATCGGGCAGGGCTGCACAAAACAACGGGGTAAGTGTCATCAAGAGAGACTGTGCTTGTGGTCAAGTCACTTTAAATCAATCAATCTGTGAACGAAAACTTAAATAAATTACAATTATAGTTGATCTGCAAAACAGTTGTCGGCTATTCCATTATCTAAAACATTGCATATTCACTCTTATTTATGTTTAAAGTTTCTGTTTTCCTGTTTGTCCTCTCAGATATTAGCGGAGCCGACAGAAGACAACCTCATAGACCTGGGCCCAAACTCCCCTGCTGTGGTTACACCCAGACTTATGTCCAGCCCTTCGTCCAGCTCCGCCCACAGAGCCACAGCCTCCCCTGCCCACAACCCTTCCACGGCCTCCGTGTCTACTGCACTCGCTAGTCTTGGTAGGGGCAAAGTTAGGATTAGTTTTCTAGAAGATCCAAAGAACAGGAGAACGTACCTGTTCGGAGGGCTTTTAATGAGCGTCAGTTCATATAATTTAGTCAGTATACCTAGAATCTTCTTCCTTTCATGTTTAGTTCCTGATTTAGGTTTGTTTAAGTGTGTTTTCATTCAGGACCTAATTATTTTTGTCAAAACCATCCAATCTTCCCTTCCTTGTCTCTTGTTCCAGATGTAGGTTCTGACAGTGTAAGCGGTACCCTCCCGTCTCTGTCGGGCCACAACAAGGATGACTTTGACATGTTTGCCCAAACCAGGAGCAGCTCACTGGCGGAGCAACGCAAAAAGTAAGTCTTAATATCAGAAAGGTCTTTATTTCGTGTTTAACAAATTCTTCCTTCCTTGTATTTTCTTGTGGACATTTCCATAGATGTCAAGTTGATACCAAGCGCCAATTATGCAGTTGTGGGTTGATCCCTCACTGTTCTCATTACCATCGTCCTCAAACCATGAAGCAGGATCTTTTACATGCTGCCTTAAGCTTCTTTGTTTCTTTGCCACACTTTCCCTCCCACTTTTGGGGTTTCTTTCCTCCATACACAATAATCGCACTAACACCAATTCCACAGAGGTTAGAGGTCCGATTGCCTGCACCAGAATTAATCTAATCTGGTTTTTGTTTATTTTTCTGTTTCTGAATTGCCAGTGTTAACTTTAGTTTTCATTGGTTTGGTGCACAGTGTAAAATATGAAGAACCCCATGCTCTGGGAGGCCTGGCCTCTGCTTTGGATGTGAGGCAACAAAACACAAGTGGGGTGAGTACATCAAAGCGTCCACTTTGTGTCAGATTTACCATGTATGGGGCGTGGAGGGGGGATATTTATATTAGAAGTCAAGATGTTTTTACAAATCTGTCAGATTTCTGGGTCTCTACAGTTTATAGTAGGTCATGCTGTATTTTTTTACAGTGTGTATTTTTTCGTATAATTATTTAACTGAAGCCGTTGGTTATATTTACAACATTAATTCCAGATGAACGCAAGTGGACAAGTTTGGATCGTGGAAGCAGATTAAACCAGTGACACGTTTTAGGTTACAGACATGTTCACTCTGGATGTTTTTATCTCTTAAAAGGATGGATTAAAAATGGATGATAGCAGTTGGTTTTCCCAAACACTTCAACTCAGGAGTCTGAAACTAGCTTCAAGATTTTCTGTTCTTCTTCTCAGCAAACGTTGGAATTTATGTGGAAGTTATCTCGTCGTGTGTTTCCAAACTCTGAGTAATTTTTGTCAAGGTTTATTTTTTTTCTTTCAGATATTTCACTTTTTATAAAATTCAAATTCTTTTTTCCCCACTTTGTTTTCCTAATTTCCATCTTTACGGAATGATACGTTTCTCTTTTTGTTCTCCTTTTAACGTTATTCTCTGTGAATGAAAGTCGTCTCTTGCACTTTTGACTTCTCCTGTGTCTTCTTCCTCTGGACTGTGTGCTTTGCTGTGGCGGGGCCTTTCTTCTCTTGTGTAAGGTCTTATTCTGTTGTTGATTCAGCTGAGGGTAAAAGGGGATGATAACCCAGCAGATCAGGAGCTGCCCATAGACAGCTGGCTTATTACCCAAGGAATGGTGAGGACTCTTATCCACAGTGTGTCCTCCTAGCCCTCCTGTCCTGTTTACCAGCATCTACGCTAGCATCTTCCATCATCTTCATCAGCTGCTGTTTTGCCTCGCCTCACCACTGTGGTTTAAAATCCTTAACCGATCCCAATAACAATGTTTAATCTACTTAAGCGTTCACTTTCGTTTTAAATGCAGATGTGTTCTAGTGGTGGGGGAAAATTAGGATGAAATGGAAAACAATGTCAAATGCAAAGTGACTAACTTTCTAAAATGTATTTTAAGTGGATAAGTTGAGAGAAAATATTAAATTTTTATGCATATGGTGTTTCTGCTTTAAAATCTGGAAAAATTATTCAAGATACAACTAATTTTGCCCACCTCTATTATACTGTTTTTTTTTTGACAGAGCACTAGACATTGTGTTCATTGTTGTCTGTGTTAAATTCTAACAATGCACCCAATGGTTCTTATCGGGCTTTTAAATGCTCCATCATCACTTAGCAGTCATGAACTAAAACAAAATGTGTGCACATAACTCACACAATAACCCCAATGCAGCAAAATCACACCAACGATTCAATTTCTTTTGCAAATGGTAAAGGTTTTCTGGTGCAAAACTGTCAACAATTTCAGGATTTAATCAGCTAAAAAGCAGAATTAGGAAAAATCCAAGAACGATCTAGTATAGAGCCGACCCAAGACATAAGAAGACTCGAAAGCTGCTTATAGGGCCCCAGGCCAACAGGGGGCAGTGAAGAGCCATTAAGTTCTCAAACAGTACATGTCAAATATGTCAAAAGTAAATGAGCCAACTTATTTTTGCAGTTGAGTACAATACATATTTTTATATAAAGAATAAAAACTTCTTAATTAATTGAAACTATCTGTTATTCTAACAATGAAAATATGACTTTAAAGAACTGACACTTTATAAAGAAAAAAAAAAACAACAACATGTACCATAATTTTATTTTTGTATTTAGTCACTTTGAAGTAGCCCAGGAACATGTCATCGGATAATGAGGTAGGGAATTTGCTAAAGTTGAGAAGGATGAGGGTGATGGCAAGGAAGATGGCAACCGCAAGGAGTTTGTGCTCATAGCCAAAAATAAATCATCAAAATACTTATGGAAACTTGCTAAAACAATTACAAAAATGGTTTTGATTCCTGTAATGCCACTGACTATTGAGAAAGATATACTCATAAATATAATACATATATTTTGTATGAATAATTTTGAGTCTAATGCTGCCTGTTAATTCGAGCACTATGCACTTGTATAGCGCTTTATCTAGTCCACTGGACTCCGAGATCCTTTACGCTACACTTGGCGTAAAGCGTCTTTCTCTCAGTACTTAACTCTAAAAAAAGTACTTTAATATGTAATATGCAAACAAAGTTGCTGGGAGGCAGTGGTCTCTACAGGCACGCTCCTAAATGAAATCCAGCTTTGGTCCCCGTTCAACCTTGGGCCGGCCCTGACATTGGAGTGTATTTGTAATAAAAGTGCAAGGACAAAGGGAATGGTCTATGTTAGGCTACACTGACCTGCCTCAAGGTCCTAAATAAAATCAAACAGGTTTTTAGTCTTCATGCTCTCTCTGGTATTTTGGAAAATAATTGAAAAGAAAGTTAATGATATGGCGCTGATTGCTGTGTTGTGGGGAGTTTTATAAGATCTTCCACATTTCGCTTGTAAATAACCTCAATGAAACAACTAACATAGATAATTGTAGCCATGTGAGTTTAATTCTTTTAGTTTAGTCTCACTTTATATACAAAATGTTGCATTTTCTCAACTTGTGTTAGGGACAGATGTGTTATTTTTCACTTCTCTGCAATTTTCCCTCCTCTCTTCTCATAGCTGCATGACTTTTTTTGTCCTTTGAAGGGCTTTTTTTTAATAGCCCTTCTGCCTCGAGTCGTGTTTTAATATACTCCTCCTTTGCATAAACTGTGCTCTCACAAAAAGAAAAAACTCCCCCGGGGTTTTGTACTGTAAAACAGGGCCTCAGAATAAGGCTTTTGTTACCTGTGATGATTTAATGAGATTGAGCTAAGAATGAAAAACTTTGATTTTGATAATATTTCATAAGATCTGAATAATTTTAAAGGGGTTTATGAGGCTAATTTTGCTCTTATGAATACAGAGTAGTTTTAAATGTTCCAGGTTTTCCAACTTTTGTAGCACAACAAGCTCCTCATTCAGACATAAATGAGCCAAAATGCCATCCCCTCTGACATGGCTTCCATAGTCACTCCACGCCATGCAGCCCCACTCAGGCTCCCTGCGCTCCGTGCCATGAGCATGCATGCTCCATACGACCGGCCCGTCTCCCCACTGTCCCCGTGCTCTCAGCTTTCCGCATCCAATCAATCTCTGAATCCCCGCTCAAGCGATTTGCTGATTAACTAATGATGTGGAATAAGGACTGCGGCTGTGCGACATCAGTCATCGGCTGTTCAGCTATGCAAGTGCAGTGAAATCAATGAGAGCCATATGCAAACTGGGAGATCCTGTTCTCACATGTAGGCTGGCTAATTAGCTGCTCATTATATCCAGAGAAACTGCTTTTGTCCCTTTTTTTTTTAATTATTTTTTTAGAGAATTTCACTTTTTCATTTTTGTTTATTTTTTTATCCTTTAAGTCTGTGAGGTGTTGGTGATTTTTCTTGTTATTTGTGCGTGTTGTGTCTCTGTTTTATGTTTTTTGGGGTTTGCTTGTCTCTTATTTTTGTGGCTTTGGTGCGACCCTGTGGTTCGTCCATGGCTTTGCTCTTTAGATCCCCGTATCGCAGTCCTCTGTCATGGATGATATAGAGGAGTGGCTCTGTGCTGACGTGGTGAGACTTTTTTTTATACATTGATTTTCTTTTTTTTCCCCCCTCTTTTCTTTTCCTCATCTCTCTTGTTTTCTTGGTAGCATATTTTACCCATCCATTTTATGTTACTAATCATATTTTCCTTTAACTTCATGTTATTTATTTATTTTTTCATTTTGAGCCTGTTTGTTCCACAAATGTTGGACCTAACACTGTTTGGGTCTGTTCTACTAATTATGTTGAGGATATAGAGGGGCTCAGTGAGGTTTTTTGGTGTGATGACTTTGCATGAATATGAGCCACTTGGTGTGAATTTTACGACTTGACTTGCGTGACCTCCTGGTGTTTCACAAAGGTTTGTGTCTTTATAACTGCATTAATTTTTTCTTTTGAATAGAAAGGAGATGCTGCTGAGGAGGGAGTGACCAGTGAAGGTACTTGAATGAATACATAAACATGCCACACTTTTCAGATTTCTATTTGTATAGAACAATTTTTAAAACCACGTATCGACATAGCATCCCAGTTAAACACCATATGTTTATGGTTGGGTTGTGACAGAATATGGAAAAGTTCAAGAAGGTTAAAGCAAAACTTTGTATTTCCCAATTGTCCAAACATTGGGCAAATTTGTAGGAACTGTCCTTCCACTAATATGTGTCAAAGGTGAATTGATTTTTTTTTTTCCTTACAGAGTTTGATAAATTCCTGGAGGAGCGAGCTAAGGCAGCGGACACTCTGCCGTCTCCCCCAGGAGCTAACCCTCCTCACCCCACTCGTCCCCCCACCAGCTCCCACAAGAAGTCTGAGCGGACGGAGGACGCCCTCTTTGCCTTGTAGACTGTTTGCAGCGAACATTAGCTTCTCCAGCGGGGAATCGGAAGGTCATCGCAAACAATTCCCCTCCAAAGCAGCTCTTCTAGTTCCGTTTTCTTGCAGACTGAATGGAAGTGGTGTGGCGAGTGAGCTCTACCTCCTTGCTCCTCCTACGCTTAAACCCATTGAGGTCAATGGTGTTTACTGCACACTCTGCCGTGTTGAGTTTTACTATGAATGGATGTATAGGTCTGTTATCGAGGGATGTAAAACTCACAGGCCTGCAGCTCCCTTGCAGCAGTCCCACCAAATGAAGACAACCTAACTCGTCTCATGTGCTGTAAGGATGTGGTATATTACTGCTAAGATGAATAGAAACTGCAGGCTCATGCATTGAATTTGTATGGAAGCATACAGTTAGAATATTGTTATTTTACTACATTCAGCTAATTGCTAATTGCATTTGTTTTCCTAATGGTTTAAGCTGTACAGTGTACTACAATGGTGGTTGTGGTTCATCGATTATGTCTTTAAATCAGCAAATATTCCATTTAAGAATCCTTTAAAGCAAAATTTAGTAATGTGGATAAAAACGCTGTGCTGCCCTGCTTGCCAATAGCAACTGCAAAACGAGAGGCTGATTTATTATTAAAAAGGAATATTCTGGCAAAAACACAATAAACCAAGTATTCACTGCATTCTTCTAACCAAAGGGAAATGTAATAGTAACGGCAACAAAAGGAAACTCGTTAACGCATTTCAAGTTGTCCATTGATTATTTTATAAATTCAGAAAAAATATATACACACATGAAGTGGGAAAAGCAACCAGCTACAAGCACCTTTTAGCCATTCCAAAGAATGTTAAGGCTTTAATGACCAACTAAGATTTTATTTATACACAGAGAATGTATAAAATGTTGGGGATAAACTGTGGAAATCGGTGCCTGTTTTGGTGATTGATTGAAAAACATGTTTTGTTTTTTTTAGTACTTCAAGTGATGGAACCATAAAATCACAAGCAAAGTGATATTAAAATAGGCCAGATTTTTTTATACTCTGTACAGAGCTTATAAATGGGACGGATGAATGTTTTTGACATAATTCTCACAATCTGAAGAAAACATGGGATTGGGTTAATATGTATCTTACTGTTAACTCTTCAAAATTTTAGGAAAAATAAACTTTTACATAAGAAAAATAAATAAATATGTAAATGTGATGACATACCTCTCTGGACATGTACAAAAAGCTCCAAATTTCCTTTCCTTTTTTTTTGACAAAATTAAAGTCCAGTATGAAATATTGAATTGAAATTGATCTATAATAAATGGGCAGATTTCTTTTCGTATATAACATGAACCATATGAACATATGTTGTCTCATTTTCTCATATTACGACACCGTCCAAGCGTCAACTTGCACAAGCAAAATATATGCTTTATATCATAACATCACTGCAAATATATATGATTGGGGTAAGGCTTTTAAATAATGGGCTCATTCTCATTTGTTCTCTGATGGGGGCAAGAGGGAAAGGTGGGACTGTACCTTTTTAGATGTCCCACATCGCTCATCATCAGTTTATGTGAGATTAGTTGCCTGTATCAAGACATGGAAAAAAGGGACAATTTTCTGTTTACTTTTGCTAGGGGTTAATGTCATTTTATAATAAAGTAAATCTAAATTAAAATGTTTGCCCATATTTTGGCTACAAATGCATGAAATCACAGTATGTATTTCAATTGAACATTTTCTATTTTAAAAGCAAACAAAATAACCACTTTTTACCTAATATTTCTGATAAGATCTAATTACCAAAACATGCATGGACAGTAAAGAGAATATACTTTTTTTAAATGAATTATGATATCTGCACTTTGATGCAAAAACTAGTATGTTTTTCTTTGTCTTTTGTGTTTGTAAAGTTAATATTTTTTTAGGGATGGGAAAGATTCTTAAAAATGACTTCACTTTGCACACTGCTTTTGTTTCTTCATCTCTCCAGTTTTTGTTTGGGTTCATACCAGGATATCAAGTTTAAGTCTGATAAAACAGCAATATTAGACATTCGCATAGAAAAACATCCGTTATTTTTCTGATCAGTATGAATAGTGTAGGCTTTAGAATTGCCTACATGACAACGTATTGAAACTAGAATGATGCAAGCTTTAAAAATGTGCATTCTCACTGATAGATCTCCATACATGTAATGCTATAAAATCTATAAACCTCAAAATACTCTCTTGATCTAATATTTAACATTTATTTAATATTTTATTATTATAGTTCATGTATCATTCACAACATTGTTAGATGCGGTGGGAGGCAGATGTTTATTCTAGCATGACATTTCTGCCTATGTTACAGATGTTTCCAACCACAGTTTAGCTTTGGTTTAGATGGAAAATATCAAGCCAACAAAAAAGAAGAAAATCCCCCCTATTTTAATTTTATTTAATTAGTGTCACAGTACCCGTTTTCCCTAATATAAACTGATGTAAATGCCTAATAAATAACTAGAATCAATAGTTTTCATCCGGAACCTTTGATTATGGGGAAACAACCATGATTTGTTATTTTCACAAAGTTACTAAAGTCTCAATATTTTATTGTCTCCATAGTCCTTGTAATATTCAAATGTAACTTGGTTCAAATGTAGTATTGATCTTTACTTGGTATTAATGCTGTATCATTACAACTGTTTTAATATGGTTGCCAGGTAACTGAGATATTAATTGTAGTCCTTTAGTTTTTTTGAAAACTCTTACTGTGCAGGTTGTTCAATGACAGATTCCAAGAAAGTCATCAGAGGTGATTTCAAATGAAACTTCTGCTATTTTCAGTATTTGTGTTTTACAAGTCTTTGGATAAGTAATGGTAACAGTGTTTTTGTTACTTTCTTTGAAGATTGCAAAAATGTTTCTCACAAATGTCTTAGCTGTTTATATTTGGATACAGTATGTCATTAACTGGATTATTAATACACAATGTGTGTACTCAAAGTTTGGACATCTCAGGTGTTCGACGTCTGTTTGGCTGTACCTTACTGTCTGCTGCCATTACTTACAATCAGATTTGTATTTGACTCTTTGCACGTGTGTGGCTGCCCAATAAAACACTAGCAATGTGTGACCTCTACCTCATTACTCTGTTTTCATTTCAGTTTTTTGTCTTGTGTGACAGTTTTCTACTCCTTGATACTGAATGCAGCCAAGCCTTAATCTTGCATCTTACTGGTCAAAAACTTTCACATGGGTGTGTGAAAGTTTGGTATTATTGGTTATGGATACGTTGTCCATTTAACTACTAGTCATGTAGGCAGCAACAAATTCTCTTCACATGATGCTGTGCAAAAAAACTGAATCAAACTTAATCTCTTTCGACTTGGTCTTAAAATCACTGGTTTATAAAGAGAAATTGTAAAAGGCCTCCAGAAAACCTTAGGGATACTGTTTAAGAACATTTTCAGACATTCCAGATACATCTTGTTCCCCAGAGGTACTATAAAAGATGTGCAGTACATTACTGGTTTATTTTGTTTACTAAATGATTTAATTAATGTGTGTACGTGTGTAGTGTAAAGATGGATCCCAAAGAGATATTAAATGTAGCTTATATTAATTAAAATTCTTCAAAGAGTTATTGTAAATAGTGATGGCTGTCAGCAGGAAAAATCTCTTGTAGCGGTCTGTATTACATCGTACTTGAAAAAGCTTCTGACTGAAGACACTCTGTTTTCCCAATGCTTTAAACATACATTTGACAGATTAAAGTTTCAGAGTAATTTTTTTCTGATTCTGATATTGAGATTGACAAAATAATACATAAAAAGAGTATCGGTTTAAAAAAAAGCCAAACTTATCTGTTATCCACTTTTCAACAAAACCAAAAATGTCTTAAAGTATATTTATACTCTCCAATGGAAGATTTTTTATTAACATTACAGTAATCAAACCTTTTTATTATTATTGCTGAATAACTTTTTACCTGTTTCCACTGATATTTTTAAAATTAATTTGGCATTGAGCTCTTTCTGAGTCTTGCCATCATCCAAATCTTCAACTCCATTCACAGATTCTCTGATTCAAGTTGGAACTAGCTTTGCACTTCCAAAATTTCTCATATTACTTCCAATCAGGAGAAACATGAAGGTAAAAGATACATTTTAGAATGAAACCTAAATCTGTCATTTG
Source organism: Gambusia affinis (assembly GCF_019740435.1). Classification (NCBI taxonomy): domain Eukaryota; kingdom Metazoa; phylum Chordata; class Actinopteri; order Cyprinodontiformes; family Poeciliidae; genus Gambusia; species Gambusia affinis. The sequence goes on along the minus strand of NC_057886.1, from coordinate 11,685,351 downwards.
TGTAAATAATTAGTTTTGTGTGTAAAATTTGCGTGACATGCCCAACAACCCACCCCAAAAATACAAGGTTAGTCACAGTGTCAATGTAGTGCTACTGTAGGTCACTGACCTATTTCCATAAAATTTTAAAGGTACTTATTTGTTTATAGAAGATATTTTGTTTTCATTGCAATCATTTTAGCATATATTTACTTTTTGTTTTTTAAGTATAACCTGTTTAATGTTTTGTTAAAAATCAAAAGTACTAGCATTTTAGTTTGCTGTTATATATATATCGTTTTTAGCCTATTTTTATTAAAGTTATTTTTATTTTGGGATTTAAAGTGTTTATTTGTAAGTTTCAATAAATAAGTTACATCTACAATTTTTGTCTTTTGTTTTCACAAAAGTACCCTCGTTTTATTTTAGTGTTGCTGCTTCCACTCCTGCACGACAGCAGCACATGATGTAATCGCTCAGATTCAGAGCTGTGACGTCGAATCACCCCACTCCGATTCTCAGCTTCTCATTGGACAACTTCGCTGGTTCTACAGGAGGAGGTGCTGATTCCGGTCAGACAAACTTAACTACCGGCAGCTCCCTCCCACATGAGATTTTGATTGGTTGTTTCGCGACAAGCCCATAATAAACAAATGCACGCTGCTGCCTTCAATATTAATAATTTGTTATCATAATTTAAGATGGAGTAAACATTACTGAAATGAATAGTAGAATTTATATCAGTACGTAGTATAGTTATGGTTTTGTTGGCGTTTTCAATTATTTCTTGTCATTGGATAAATAATGAATACGGTAGAGTAGTGTGTCGTTTATCACAAATTAATAACCATAACGTCTCTTGTACAGTCTCATAAAATAATTGAAATGCACTCCACATTGTTTCATCCGTTTGCTCAGCAATCAAAACAATAACGAGAGTCGTGGGAATCTGCTAGAAGCTCGCTGATTGGCTGGCTCACCTGTCAGTCTTCAGGGTTGTGTGGGTTCCTCTGTTAGGGCTGAATGAGCTTCAGTATTTGACTCGGTTTGACAAGTTTTCCAGCGACGATCATGGCTGGTTGGTGCGTATAGTTTAGTTGACATATCGGCAAACAACGCATCCTGGATAAGTTTTAGGTCAACTTGGGATCCGACAGTTTCTCAAATGTAGGGACGTAAACGATAAAAGACTCTCCAGCTTTCTGAGATCAGGTAGCACGTCGAGCCGATTCTGTGGTCCATAGACTCAGACGAGAGTGAAGATGAACCGCCTGTCTTTTGACGATCCTTCGTTGGATCTGGATCCAACACTGTCTCTTAACGACCCAAGTGAAATTGACACGGCCCTCTTAAGCGACATCGATGGTAAGGAGTTGTACATTTTGTTTATATGGATACCCGTTAAGTCAGTCATGTTTAAAGAGCTGCAAGAGTAAGCACTGCATGGACTTTTCTCTGTTTTTTTAGTAATGTGTGTTGTGCACTTTGTAACAAACAGCAGAAACAAACTTAACGACTCAAACAGCTTATAGTGTGTCTTTAATAAGACACATAGCTAGAATTAGCTATTTAGCTTTTGAGTTTTCTAAAATGCTTCCCTTTGGTTTTATACGTCAGATTAATAGATTTCTGTTGTAAGTGGTTCTTACTATAACTTAAATGTGCACAAATTGGTTATTCTGTTGCTAATTTTAGCAAGTGAGACTAAGGTGCTGCTAACGGTTGTGAGTGAGCCCCGCCCCCAGCGTGCCTCGCCGACAGAGGTTACTGTCGTTCATTCCTCCTTCCTGGGTTCAGCTCCCTCAGTTGGAACGTATTAACAAGTTTTTACGGTTTGCCCTAATACAATACGACATCCTGCATTGTTACACCTAGTTATGTATTTCATCTTAAATCCTTGTGGATTATAAAATGTTCCACAGTTTGTGTTATTAAGGAGGGGGCAAACAGCTTTTTATCAATAATGCAAGATTTTCTGTTTCCTAATGATTTTCCACCGTTCTCCAATGTGTGTTTTATGAGTACAGCCAAAGTGTAACATGATAAACGGCTGTGGGTAAACAGTATTCGGTCGTGCTCTCCTAAATTTGACCGACTGTAACCCAGTGGTGACGCTGCACGATGGTAACCTCCAGTGGACACCCAGCATCTCTCCCTCTGCTCGCTGTCTTGGTCTGATCGGCGTAGCAAGTCTGAGAGCCGCGCTCTGATTGGTCAAGAGCGATCACCTCATACACAACAGTGGTTTTATACATTCAGGCTTCAACGTTGCACAGCAGACATAACATACACCCGGTAGCGCGTTTCTTGGATGCGATTATTCTATACTTTAACCAGTCAACTCTAGAAGTGGGAAATTATTTTCAATATATGTAAAGAACACTTTATCTTTGTCAAGAGAGAGTTTGAGTTCTCAAACTGGTGATACTATGATCTACCTTGGCAATCCAATGATCACTAGAAGCTTTGGTATTGACTATTTCTAAATGAAATAGAAGTACTTTGGTTTAAAAAGCTTAATAAATGCACACAACTGGATATATTATTTATTAATGCACATTCTTATTTTCTGGAATACAAAAATGACTCAAAAGAAGGTTGCATGTCATCCAGGTTCTTCACCAGCCCCAGACTGATATACTACCAATTAATCATATATCATTTAGCAAAGAAAAAAAGAGGCAGAATTTTCTCAAAATTTCCTCCAGTGTAAAAAAAAAAATCTATTAAAGAGAAACACAAATGGATAAAACACGACACAGATAAGGTGAAGCGCATATGCTTCACTTCACTTCAGCGTTTAAACAGCTTGAGGCTGAAAGCTGTGCTTCCGTCTGGAAGGTTCTGCTTTTGATGTGGTACTGTTTGTCTGGTAGCAACGGTTCCAGGGAGTTCATGTCGAGTGTGTGAGCGGTCTCTGGTAATGTTCAGGACCGGGCTCCCATAGCTACACTGGACCTGATCCAGGACAGAGAGTAGACACACTCCAGACGCCTCCTAAACCTCTGATCTGCAGGGCTGTCGTAGTTGTCACTTTGCCTTTTCACCTTTTTATCACACTTGTATTTCAATTTTTAACAGATCCCTTTTAGCTCTTAATGGAGTAATTATGAGGTTTACTTCTGGTTTATGGGTGACATTTCTAATTTTTTCCTGGTTTTTGTGCACTTCTACAGACATGCTTCAGCTCATCAACAATCAGGACATGGAGTTTGGAGGACTCTTTGATCCCACTCCCTTCTCAGGGAGCCCTTCCACCCAAGAGATGAATGCCTTGCCCCAGACCATCACCTCTGCTTCACCTCCTGCCACCACTCCCACACCTTCATCCACCACCACTTCCTCCATCCTGAGCAGCAACCCCCACTTAGACGCCCTGTTGGGCCCGCCTATCAGCCGCAGCTCCTCGGCCCCGGACAAGGCCTTCCAGCCTGCCACCTTCCAGCAATCTCCCCTGGCTCAGGTGCCCAGCTCCTCACAGAGGCAGCAGCAACCGTCATCAAGCCAGCAGGCTCAGAGCCTCAGACAGCCCCTGGTGGAGCAGCCCCAGCCGAGCGTCAGCCCGCCTGCCGCCGCGCAGGCAGCAGCGTCCCCTCACGGCTCGCCAGGTCCAAATCCGGCGTTCAGCTCCACGACACAGACACTTTTCACATCCCCTGCGCCTCAGACTGCACCTCAGCCCCAGGCACAACCTCAGGCCCAGAGCAACTTTCAGAGCCAAAGTAGCTTTACGGGTAAGTCTTTTGCAGGGTGACGAACGTGTCGAAGAGAAAGACGTGTAGCTCAAAAAAGCTGGAAAATCAGAAATTCTCTGTAAGGGAAATATTGTTCTGATATTTTGAAGTGCAGTGCCACGATCGTTTCTTTGTGTGTCGCAGTCTAATATCAATCATGAATCGATGTTCGCAATGGTTTGATTTGCTCTATAGACGTAATGTGAGTTAAAGAAAAAAAGTTGTCCCTATGTCACCAGTGTCTCAGTATGGGCCGTTTTGAATGAGTGCAGTACAAATTGCTGTGTTATTGGCTCAGAATGACTAGTGTTGTAAAGCTGCTTAATTACATAGTAAGCTCTTTGAGTGCTGTCAGTTTATCCTTTGCTCATATCGACTTGATAGTTTTTTGTTTATTTTAATAATGTTGACATTTGTCGTGTGTCTTCTACTACAGTCGTTAATTAGATGTTGAGGTGTGACGACAAAGAAGCCTTTGGATATTGCATCTAATTTGTGTCTAATAGCCCTGGCTAAATAAATGAAACTATTATCAAAGTCCTGTGTTTGCACAATACCCTCTGTAGATATAGGTTCAGCAGAGTGCAGTAGCTACTGTGTAGTGTTTTATTCATGCAAATGCAATAATTAGTTTAGATTACGCGTAGAGGCAACTCTCTGATTCACTGACTTAAGGAGATGTTCTGAGGTGTTCACTGGGGTTAGGATGATTTGGTTCTTTTTTTTATAGTTCTTTTCTTTATTTGATTCAATCCCTTTTTTTTATTATCACATGGCTAAAGTCTCTGACCCAGGTGCGGTTTGGCATATGAAACCGTTATCTCAATTTTACGTGATAAGAGGAGGTATGGAATGACTCACTAAAATTTCTAAATAGGTAAAAGGTTATCTTAAGTCTACACACTGATTAACAAATCGTTTTATGAAATCATAAGCTTAGTTGGAATATTGGCAAAAGGGCTGAAAACGGTTTGCTTCTTGTGTCGCCGCTTGAAGTCCTGATAGCAAATTAGCATTTCTGTCTTATGTCTTTTTTGCTTTCATGGTGCTTTTCTTTCGCGTTTTGCAATGTCTAGATTTGGGTTTTTTGTTGAATCACTTTCTACGTTCATTTGACTTCTGTTGGCCTTTAAGAGAAAGTGATGATCTGATTGCTAAATAATAAATGCCTATTCTGAGCAAACTGTTCTGATGTTCTCACCTGATATTCAGCGGATATTTGTCCAACTAATGACAGAAAAGTTTTAAAGCTGCAGGCGAACCTCTGCTTTCTGCTTGCACATCAGTATTTTTAGACCACTTTCATTCACGACTGTTTTAATTCTTCGTGCTTGTTTGCATAATTCTTATGCTAAAATGACACGTTTTTAGAAAATTACAACTAAAATCAATTACTTGTTTGTTGGGAGACGGTGTTACTCATAGATGCATAGTCTAGAACTGTTGAATCCTTCGAAAAGCAGCTTGAGGCACTTTTTTTTTTATTTAGACAAGCTTTTAGTTAAATGCACCTCTTATCGTTTTTGTCAGCTGTTTCAGCTTGTTTTTCTTGAACTCTTTGCAGCACTTTGTGATTTTTGTCTGTGAAAGGTGCTATATAAATAAAGTTTACTCACTTGCCACCTTTCTTTTAGTGAAATAAAAGATAGGCTTTTTACAGAAATGATAAGATACACAGCGCTAACAAAAGATTACGATAAATACTTTATAGTAGGTATAAAGTTTACTCACTTGCCACCTTTCTTTTAGTGAAATAAAAGATAGGCTTTTTAAAAAAATGATAAGATACACAGCGCTAACAAAAGATTACGATAAATACTTTATAGTAGCTATAAAGACATAAAATTTTTGAATTTGAATTGCTTCCATCCACCGATTTTCTTATTCACAAAACCTTTGCCGCCTTTAGACTTTGCTTGATTACTAGTGTTGATGTGCCACATTTGCAGCAGTTCAGTTGCAATAAAAAAATTCAGCAAATACCCATATTAATTCATCTGAAAAAAAAAAAAAGTATTAAAGATATTTTATCGAGTTTAACCCGCTTGGTTTAACGGTGCTGTCCCTGTTTTTCAGCCGTCAGCCCCAGCAGCGTGAGCTCTCCTGCCACCAGCTTATCGTCCTCGCCTCCAAGCGTCCAGCCAGTGACCATTCAGACCCAGCTTCAAGGCCTGACCTCTGCCTCCCCCCTCCTGGCCACCTCAGCTAGCCCTCCAGCACAGACCATTACAACCCAAGTACAACAAGTACCTGTAAGTGTGTGAAGCTGCTCCTTGATTGCTCCTGGCCTGGAGAAAGGATGCCTTATTTATGGGTCATTGGTCTGTGTGTGTTTGCATCAGGTGCTGCTGCAGCCCCAGTTCATAAAGGCTGAATCTGTGCTGCTCACCACTTTAAAGCCTGACCCTTGTATGGTCACAACCATGGCCTCCCCTACGTCTCTAGTGACCACCACCAGCCCGGTACAGACCACGTCCCTGCAGGTAGCAGACGAGGCCAGATGTCAATGTAAATTGTGAATTTTACATTTGAGAAAACTTTACTGATTTCTATCCATTTGTAGGCTTTTATGGGTGGAGGTACCATCCTGACCACCGTGCCTGTGATGGTGGATGCGGAAAAGCTTCCCATCAACCGCATCGCCATCGCCGGCAAGCCGTCAGGCCAGCCGCACAAGGGGGAGAAGCGCACCGCTCACAACGCCATCGAGAAACGCTATCGTTCCTCCATCAACGATAAAATATTGGAGCTGAAAGATATTGTCGCTGGCACTGAAGCCAAGGTTGGAAACTGTTGATTCTATGCTCTACTATACTGTGCTGCAATGCTATTTCATTGTAATGAAATCAAAGCACTTGCTTGATGTTCTCGGTTCTGGTGGGAATGTAATAATGACTGACTGGTGTAGATGCCGTGTTTGATCTTTCCTCCTCTTCTTTAGCTCAACAAGTCGGCTGTCCTCAGGAAAGCCATCGACTACATCCGCTACCTGCAGCAGACGAATCAGAAGCTCAAACAGGAGAACATGGCTCTGAAAATGGCAGCTCAAAAGAACAGTGAGCATTTGAAGCCTCATCCTATCCGTGTTCTTCGGCTCGCTGTTAAGCCGGGCCAAAGCCCTCTGAGCTGTTGGTATACACTCTGACTGTTCTTTTTTTTTTGTGATCACTTTCTCCTTCCTTTCGAAGAGTCTCTCAAAGATCTGGTTGCCATGGAGGTGGAAACTCAGGCAGAAGTGAAGAACGAGCTGCCCACTCCGCCAGCCTCCGACGTCGGCTCCCCGACCTCGTGCTCGCGTTGTAGCAGTGACTCAGAACCCGACAGCCCCATGGGAGAGGACACGAAGGTGTGTGGCGAACATTTGATTTGCCAGGCAGCGGTTTTGAAAGTTGCGAGACAGTCAATTTTTATTTTAGGTTAAATTTACACTAATTGTCTTTCTGGATCTTCCTTTGCTGCAGTCCCATTTAGGTTTGCTGGACCAATCTGCAGCAGGTGGCGTGGTCGGAGGCATGCTGGACCGCTCCCGCATGGCGTTGTGCGCTTTTACCTTCCTCTTCCTCTCCCTTAACCCACTGGCTGCTTTGCTCTGCTCATCTGGCAGCAGCTCTGCAGGAAACAATGCAGACATTACCCCCCATCATGCAGGAAGAAGCGTCTTGGGTGTAGATATTCCAGGTAAACCTGCTGGTTTGTTGTAGCAGTTGTCTACTGGAGTTATTTTTGCTCATTACTGAGTGTATCCATGCTGTCCGTAGCTGAGTCTTGGGGCTGGATGGATTGGATGCTCCCCACCATATTGGTGTGGCTGCTGAACGGTATTCTGGTGTCGGGAGTTCTGATCCGATTGTTGGTTTACGGCGAGCCCGTGACCCGTCCACATTCAGGGTCGTCCGTACTGTTCTGGAGACACCGCAAACAGGCCGACCTGGACCTGGCCAGAGTAAGATGGTCTGGTTATTAATCAGCCTTTTGAATAACGATTCATCCATGCCTTACATGAGCTTTTCTGTCTTCTTCAGGGGGATTTTGCTCAGGCCAGTCATAACTTGCGAACCTGTCTGAAGGCGCTGGGTCGCCCCCTGCCCACGTCCCAGTTGGACCTGGCCTGCGCGGTGCTCTGGTCCCTGCTGAGGTTCTGCCTTCAGCGCCTCTGGGTCGGCCGCTGGCTCGCCGCAAGGGCTGGAGGTCTGCGCAGCGATCGCCCCCTGCAGGAGGATGCCTGTAAAAGCAGCCGTGATGCCGCCTTGGTTTATCACCGCCTGCACCAGCTTCACATGACGGGTAGATTTAACACCACAACTTAGGTTATGTTAATCGCATTTGACTTTTTAAAACAACATTTTTGATCTATCCTAATATCATTTGCAATAACAGGAAAAAATGCGGCTGTTATGAACCTTTTTTTTGTGCGTTTGTGCAGGGAAGCTGAACGGCAGCCGCCTGTCAGCAGTCCACATGGCTTTAAGTGCGGTGAACCTGGCAGAATGTGCTGGCTCATGCCTGCCTGTAGCCAGTCTGGCTGAGGTCTACGTCTCTGCAGCGCTACGAGTCAAAGCCAGCCTGCCAAGGATCCTCCATTTTACCTCTGTGAGTCATCATTTCCATGCTTATATTAATCAGTCAAAGCCTTCAGTGACTGAAATCAAGCGAACCTCACTGAACCAAGTTCCGTCTTCTCTCCCGACAGCGTGTGTTCCTGAGCAGTGCCCGCCAGGCGTGCCTGTCGTCCAGCGGCTGCGTGCCTCTGGCCATGCAGTGGCTCTGTCACCCGCTCGGCCACCGCTTCTTCGTGGACGGGGACTGGGCCATTCGCAGCATGCCTAAAGAAAGCATCTACAGCCAGGCTGGAAACACTGGTAGGCCACCAGTTACCTAATGCAGCCTAATTTAGTCCATTGAATTGTCTTCCATTTCCCCTGAAAACTATTCAAAAATAATTGAAATGGCTTGGCGTTCCTACAGTGGACCCTCTGGCCCAGGTGACTCAGGCTTTCAGAGAACACCTCCTCGAAAAGGCTCTTTACTGTGTTGCCCAGCCGCACGGAGAGAAGAGTCCCAACCAGGCTGACGGGTGAGAAAACACTGGGGGCTTTTAAACATGTCTCTGTGTTTTTGACCAGCATTCATTCATTTTTCTAGTTTCCCTATTGTGAAAAAGTTCCTAATAAACGAGAATGTCGGAGCACTTGTTGACCTTTTGACTGGTTTCTGCTGTCAGGGAGTACGCCGATGCTCTGGAGTACCTCCAGCTGTTGATTAGTGCGTCTGATGCCGCCGGTGCAACGTCCCAGTCCTTTGCAATTGGCTCCAACATGGCTATTATGACTGGTAGGTTAAAAAATAATTAGAAAATTAAAAGTTTGATAAAAAGTTTTTGAAAATAATGGCAATAATGACAACTTGCTTTCTGTAAATGATGATGATTGCCATAGTTAGTTATTAATTTAGAATATTCACACTTTTAAAAAAAGGGATAAAATTTTTTTTGTTGATTTTAACATTAATGGTATTAATAATAATTGAAAACAGCATCTTTATTACTAATAATAACCCTATCAAATTAAATATTTAAAACGCATAAATAAAACATGCCTTCGTAAATAATAATGCTGTAATCATATAACACATTGTTGTACAATAAAAATATAATAACTGAGTAATTAAACCTAAATGCATGGAATACAGTAATAATTATAACAAGCATTATTTTTATTCTATAGCAGCATCTGAATTCCTAATAACTGCACAGTATGTATTCATGTTACAGTCTTGTCCAGTAGATTATACTGTTGTTGTTATTATTAAGCTTGTTTTTTTTGTGTGTTGTTTTTAACACTTTAAGAACTTTTTTGAGAACCTTCATATCCAGATTCCCCTTTGCAGGGACAGTAAAGGCTGATTCTATTCCATTCTGCAATAATTCAATCAATTGATAAATCAAATTCTAACATTCCTGAAAAATCACGACAGAAAAAAGGCTTTTAATTGAACCCTTTAATGCATCGCTCCATTTTGCCTTCACATGTCCCAGCTCTACCTGGGTGCTTTTACTAAATCAAATAACCAGCAAAGTCCAGTTATACTCTTTAGAAATCAAGTAGTCTGATTTCCACTTGACTTTCACCCCCGCAGCACTTCCTTTTGTCTCCCCTAATCTAAGCTTAAAAAAAAAAGAAATTTAAAAAAAGGGAACCCGGTAAAATGGAGGCACGCCGGATTGCTTCATTTATCTTCAGCACTGTCAAATCTGTGATCACCTTGAAAGGAGGAATGGAAGCGAGGCTGTGCCGGGGTTTTTAATCGGAAACTTTTTCTTGGCAGAGCTTCAGGATGCTCTCTGTGTTTTAAAATGTGCTTGTGGAGGTTGCATGGGCGTGCAGCAGAATATATTACCCTCCTTAAAAGATCTCGCTGTGGGTGCAAGGTGGGACTCTACCAGAGAGAATGATTCAGGACTCAGACTATAGACAGCTGTCTTTGTGTATTGTGATGCATGTTAAATGTGGGGGGCAAAAAAAAAAAAAAAGCATGTGGGGGATTTGAATATTTGCATAATTGCCTGTCTACGGGAGGGTGTCTCATTTTTTTTTTTTACTTTTTAAATTTTTTTTTCTCCAATCACTAGGCTGCGACCCCCACTCTAAGTGGTGGTCCTCGGTTGCCATAGTGATCATCAATTGGCTTCAAGGAGATGATGCTGCAGCAGAGAGGCTCTATCCAACTGTGGAGCACCTGCCCCGCAGCCTGCAGAACGCAGAGTAAGTTCTGCGTCCGATTCGAGAGGATTTTATTGAACTTTGGCCTTTTTTTTTTACTGCTCCACACACACACACGCACGCACACGACCACCGTCACACACTTGCACTGCTTTAACCTGTGTCCTTTGTCTGATTTGCCACTGGTCCTGGCAGGAGTCTTCTGCCCAAAGCGTGCCTCAACACATTCAGGGCAGTCAGAGCTCTGCTGTCCAAGCCAGAAAACTGCCAGCTGAGTCTGAGCCACACTGACAAGGCCAGCGCCTTGCTCCGAGACAGCCTCAACCTGGGACCGCACTGCCACAGCTCCAACTTAGACAAGGTACGCACATGCTGGAGTCGAGCTGATTTATCTTTAAAAGCTTACAGTGGAGTACAAAAAAAAACCCCACAAAGAAAAAAACATGTTTAGGATATTAGAGTGGAATACAAAAAAAATAAATAAAAAATCAGAAGAAAAAGATACTTTTAGAATATTATTTGCACACAAAGCCGCATGATTTTTTTTACCTGCCCTCAGAGCTCCAGATTCCCCCCTGCAGTAGTTCCTCGGTGCCTCTGTGGGGCGCTGCGGCGGCCCTCCCTGTGGTTTTTACCACATGGTGATTCTGGTGGATTGGCAGCTCAAAATGAGTGTGCTGTGTTTGTGTGTGTGTGTGTGTGTATGTCTATGGCCAGAGCTGCAGTGCATTGTAGTTGCATTGCATGTGTGTCTCCTAAGAGTGCAATGTACCTGCAGTGCAACACAGAGCTGGACCAAGAGCAGCAGAACACACAATCACACACACACACACGCCCACACACGCACACAGGATGGAGGAGAAGGGAGAGTTTGTTTCTGCTTCATAAAATCTCTGTAGGCTTTCCTTTCATGTGGAAGGTAAAAACAACCGTTAAAAATATGAAATATTTTAGGTAACACATTTTCGTGACCCGGTCGACCTCTCCTATCATTTCCATGATGTCCTATTTGTGTACTTCAACCAATCCGGTCGATATTTCTACAGGTCGTCGAGTTAATGGTGTGCGACCTCCTGCTGGTTTTGAGGACCAACATCTGGCGCTTGCAGCAGCAAGGAACGAGTCCTACAGGGTCCGGCTTGGTGGGCTCCAGCGGCCCTGCCAGCCTTCATCAGGCGTCGCCACCAGAACTTCAGGGCTTCCAGCAAGACCTCTGCTCCCTACGCAAGCTGGCACACAGCTTCAGACCTGCAATGCGAAGAGTACGTGCAATTTTTACCCGTGTGTTTTCAGGGGGTTGACAAACTGCTTTAACAGATCGATTGCTATGTGACCAGTGGTGAAGATGTGACCAGTCAGAAAGGCTGATTTTGGGTTTTGTGAAACCATTTCACAGTTGGTTTGGATCAAAACTCTGCTAAAGATTTCATCATTTTAACATGGTCATTCCTTTGGAAGAGAAACCGGCCCACAGCATCACAGATCCTCCACCATGCTTATCAGTGGGCATAAGGTGCTTTTCTACATATTTTCCCTTTGTTTCACATTAATCCGACCTGATCTTAGTGTCATCTGACCAAAGCTAAAGTCTCACTGCAGTTCAGCAAACTGCACTCTATTTAACTTTAAAAACCTTTTTTAATTTTGCAAGAATTCTGCATAAATGTACTCAAATTTGAAGGTTGGATTTTTCAGATTTCCTACCTAATAAACAACTTCTATAACAACACATAAATACGCTTTGTGTTGTTATAGAACCCATCATAATGAATCTCTACAGATGGTGAGCACATTGTTGCTTCATTTAAACACAAACCCATCCTTTATTTAAATCGGCAACACAAACCAAAGCAGCTCTGATCGTTTGAAGGGAGTCTGTGGAGCAATTCTCAGTAAAAAAACAACAAAAAAAATACAATTCTACTCACTTCCACTCATAACACACACACGCACACACACAGCCTTAGGCAAGTATGTGGCATCATTGTTCACAGAGACTCTCTGAGGTAGAGCTGAGCATTAGGTGTGAGTCATCGTCTCTCGCTCTTGTTCCTCCTGTTTGGCTCTAATCTCTCTCTGCCCTCTGCTTCTCTCCAGTTGTTCCTTCACGAAGCCACTGCCAGGCTGATGGCGGGGGCCAGTCCCACCAGAACCCATCAGCTACTGGACCGCTCACTGCGGCGCCGAGCAACACCCGGAGCCAAGACAGGTGCGTTCGTGTCAATGGAGAGGCTTCAGTGGGTTTTTTGGTGTCATCTGACCCGTGCAAGTAATCGGGACGCGTTTGGCGAGACGAATGTTTTATGGTCAGAGAATCTGCAGCGTGAGGGTTGGCTCGGTCTGTTGTTTTGTCTGATAAAAGTCAAAAAAAAAAAAAAAAAAAGCAGATTTTTTTTCTTTGAGAGACCTAAAAGGGGCTGAATGCAAATGTATGTCAGACTCAGGGTGCTTGAAATCCTTGAAAATGCTTGAATTTCATTTTGCCGTTTTCAAGGTTTGGAAAGTCCTTGAAGTGCTTGACATAAACCTGACAGTTTTGCAATAAAGTTCAATCTAATAGTTGATTAAAAGCCTGCATGTGGAAACAGCTGAAACCAGATATTTTCATACACATAATAAAAGACACAGATACATTTCTTCTCACTGACTGAAGTTGAATCAGGTGAAACATTTTATGCTTTAGGTCAGTTAGAGTTACCAAAGTTGTTTCTATTTGCTAAATGCCAGAAAACTTGAGGAGAACACTTTTTTGTGAATTTCTTTGTATTTTTTATTTTTTATTGACATGTGTTCCTTAGAGTTTTGTTCTTAGATCAGTTGGGTGTTTAGGTGGTGTGTGTGTGCGTGCGTGGGTGTGTGTGTGAGACATTTCAAAACATAAGATTTTGTTACATTTGACTTCACCTTGTCCCTGCTGTAGAATGTAGAATACCATAATAAAAAATATTAACAGTAAGAAATTATGTCATATATTGATTAATTAAAACTGTTTTTTACTTAATTTGTATTGCTTTTATCTCCAAAGCGTAGTGTGAGAAAAGTTTGAAAATCTCCCTCCAAAATGCTTGAAAAGTCCTTGAATTTTACTGTGAGCGAAATGAATGTACCGACTTAACATTTATAATTACTACTATTTGTGTGACACAATAAAATATGTCGATGTCGTGGTGGTTGTTGGGGGGGGTGAATAAATAAATAAAAGCAAACATAATGCAAATAGTTGACCTGAGCTCCATAGCTCACCAGATGTTTGGTTTCTCTGTGTGCAGAGGAGTGCGAGGCGCGGCCTGGCCAGCGGGAGCAGGCCGAGGCTGTGATGCTGGCCTGCCGCTATCTTCCTCCCTCGTTCCTGTCGGCCCCGGGCCAGAGGGTGGGCATGCTGGCCGATGCGGCCCGCACCCTGGAGAAGCTTGGCGACAAGAGGACGCTCCACGACTGCCAGCAGATGATCATAAAGCTGGGCAGCGGCACCACCGTCACCAGCAGCTAGAGTGAGGGAGAGGCGGGGTGAGGGAGACTGGCACCGACACTGTGTACTGAAACACCCCGTGTGTACAAACGCACGCGGGAACAGGTGGAGAAAAGACCTGCTTCCGCAGAAACCTTCCAGTCTTTATTGAAATTCAGAAGTTGCTCCTCCTGCCTACCTGGCCTCACATCTTAAGGCACTTTTAGAGTTGATGAACTCTGTTTCTTTTTAAATTATGAAATAATGTGAAAAAGAAAGAAGAAAAAACACAAAGCATCATTTTTCCTATCAGGCCAAACTCCCTTGTGAGAATTGATTGCAGTGTCCCACTCTGACCACAGTGAGGAGCCACCACTTCCCGGAGGTGGGAGGGAGACGTTTGCTGTGTAGCTCCTCCCTCTCTCCTCCCGACCGTCTGACAGATCTGCACCTTTTCTCCCCAAAAAAGGTGCCCGGTGTGTGGGGGTCTTGGTGTCGCTTTGTTTATGGGGGAATATTAAATAAAAAGTAACCAATCTCAATGGTTTGATCGTGGACGTGCGCGCTGAAAAGCCTCTCCACATACTGTAAAGATTTGAGGTCATCATCTGGCTCAACCCCCCTCAATCTTTTGTCTGCACTAGGCCTGTGAGGCTGCTCTTAATGGAAAACAATAACAATAAGGCTTTATGAAATTATTTTCATAGTTTTTGTGTATTTGTTTTTTGCTGTGTACATATTTTACATCATATTTATAATCTGGAGGAACTTTGATTAGCTGTTTTTTTTAATACTCAGAGTGATAATTGCTTATTTCCTCCCCCTGAATCCATCTTGAGTATTCTTAGAGCAGGTTTAGTCGAGTCAGGTCTGTACTGCATAGATCTGTGCTGGTTGACTCTTTAGGTCTTGGACATTTGTAAACGTATGAAATCAAAAACAATTTTCTACGACATGGCTTTGACATTTCTGAAGATCATTTGTTGCCCTAAAAAAAAAATGAAATATTCGGGGGGGTTTTCCCCATTTATAACACTATCGTACAAGAAAATACCCTTTTCTCATAATTTAGGTGGGCCACAACATTTTCTGATGATTTTTTTGAAAGCTTGTAAAAATTTTCAACAAAATGTTTGTTGTTTAACAGTATGTATTTTTATATATAGTTGGTCATGTGAAAACTGAGATGAAAGCTTGTGTAGCAACCTTGTTGGAAGGTATTGTCTTATAACTGACATTTGTTTTTTTCTCCTCCTTCCTCTCTTATATTATTTCATCCTTACATGTAAATATTAAATCATTTTTTAAAGAAAACTTGTTGCTTTTTTTAAATTGGTGAATCTCCTTCATTTGAAAATATAACTAATAGTTTAAACTATAATAATTGTTCTGTGTTAAACTGAAATGACAATTTCTTGCGTTTCCTCTTTTGAAGAGTGATCTATGTTCCTATGTACTTACTTTGTAGGTTTTGACATTTTAGGTCCTTTAAGCAGTTTCAGAATTATATTGCACACTTTTCAGATTTTTGTTGTGTTAAATGCACACAAACACTCCCAGAAAGTCTCAGTGAATATTTATCCTTGGATGGGAAAAATTTGCTTAGGAAAAACTTGCTTAAGAAAAATCCAAAAGTTTTATGATCTCAAACCTTTGACGAATTGAAAAGGAAAACATGCTACTCCTCCTCCCCTTATTTTTTCATAAATTAGTCCACTAAATCCAGGTTTTTTCTTCAGTGTGTCAAAGTGTGCAAAGACAAAAACATCAGGCATTGGTCGTAGCAGCATTGAAAGGTGCTGGTATATTTAACATTGGCGTTACAAAAAACATTTCAAACAAAGTGATGCTGTAGTGTCATCGAGTCCAAAACAAACAGACATGAAAATCAATAAAACGGCATGCTCCCACTTAAGACAAGTGACATTCCAAAAAAGGGGGGTTATTTTTTTTGTATCATCAATGGATTCTTTTAATAACGTTTTATAAGCAATAACATATTCCATTTTATAGAAAATAAACATCTCTAGGAAATACTATACACAATTATATTAGTACATCACATCTTACATTTAAACAGCATCAAATACTTCTGTACACCATTAAATAATGAGCTTCGAAAAGAGAATGTTTTGGTGTGACGTTTTTGCACTTTCTTTTCTGCTTTTAATACTTAAATATGTCTCTTTCTGATATGACTAGAACGTTAACGGTCTCTCTGCGCGGTGCAGCGTTATATTGCCCGGCAGAGAGAAGAATAGGCTACATTTTCGATACACAAACAGACAGGTGGAGCGTCTCTTTGCGTGGCTGTGGAGTAATTACACATCACTGGATATTTCTGAGCTGTACATTGATATGAAGTGACATGAAACCGAACTCCGCTTCCGTAATCCAAGCCCTCGTCTGATCCGGTACGATGAGGATGTCTGCTGTACATACTGAATGTGCACACAGTTGAATTAAACTCAACAAATTTTATATTTTTCTTTTTTTTTGTTTTTCGTTTTTTACATATATATCTATATATTTTCATTTCTGAGTAACACAAAGTCTGACATATAACAAGGGTGACGCAATGATGTTGCCTAGTCATAATGCACATCAATATACACCTTTAAAGTTAAGAGCATTATATTAAAATACAATTTTTTTTTCTTTTAGAACCGGCAAAGCACATAATTTACAGTTTCCTCGTTTATCTTTTTTTAGTTTCGTCTCGTGTTCCAAACACAAATGCTGACATTGAAATGGTACATCCACTGGTTGGTTGCTGTATTTTTGTTTATTAGGCTGTTTAGCAAAATAGCCCAACGTCATGACGCTACCGCCACCATGTTTGACACTTGGTACAGTGTTTTTTCCCCCTTTTTTAATATATATATATATATATATATATATATATATATATATATATATATATATATATATATATATATATATATATATATATATATATATATATATATATATATATATATATATATATATATATATAATCTTCCCCACCCACCAAGACAGGCGAGATCTTCAATTGAAGATGCACTCAGACACAAACACATGGCGAGGGTGTGGCTGTGGAATGAGTAATCACATACGCACAAGGAGAACACTGCTGTGGGATCCTGTTGGACGCGGCGGGCAAAGGGACCTTTCTGTTCAGTTCCCTGAGCCCATCCGAAAACAGAAAACACACACTCCCACGAATGTTCCTCGCTCTGCATTTCAAATAGTTTCCGCTGGGGTCCAGACAAAAAGCACGTCCCCTCCCCTTGATAGACGGCGTCACCACCCCCTGCCTCGCTGCGAGGGATCGTTTTTCAGCAAACAGCTGTTCAGCTCTCCAGGGAATAAGCGGCTCCATGGCTCCACACCTCGACGCAGCCTCTCGCCGTCGTGCTCGTCTACTGTCATGTATTTTACTTTTATTTATTTATTTGGCTTGCAGGACAAGTGGCAGAGTGATGGTTTTGGTAGTGAAGATGGAATGCAGGGATATCTTACAGATCCTGTTAAGGAAGAAAGGAGAAATTTAGAGACGTTCAGAGCGACTCTCTTCATTCTGTCTTATGACCCTTTTTTAAAATTCTTCCTTTGGTTTGAACCAGAAAAAGCTTCAGGCAGCTGTGATGCAGGTGGAGAGAGCCTCCAGGCCACTCTGAGCGGTGAGAATTGAAGCTTTTTCTGCAGAAATGTGCAGAAAACATCAAAGCGAGGCTGCTGCATGAAAGAGGAGATGAATTCAGCTGACCAGCTTGGCTGTAAAAAGAAAACCGTGTAAGAGCCAGTGATGCACTTAGAGTGACTCGCAAAAGTTTTCACGCTGCTTGAGCCTCCTCTTGTTTTTGTTGTGCTACAACCACAAGTTTCTGTGTATTTTTCTACATTTTTATCAGCCAACACAATAAAAAAGAAAGTGCTGTATAATGATGAACAAAACAAAACAAAACAAAACAAAACACAAAATTTCAGCTTTCTTAACAAATAGAAATTTGAAATAGATTGTATGAGTTTGTATTTAATGTGCTCAAAAATGTTTTGCTCCAGGCAGCTTTAAGTCTTTTTAGCTACATCTCTAAAAGGTTTACACATCTAAAAACATCATTTTCAGTTGTTTTTTGCAAAATAACTCCTAGTCACTCTGAGGAACTGTGCATGTCCATTTTTTAAATACACATTTATTGTGTATTTAAATAAATGTTCAATTTTAATTTTGACATTTTCAATTTTGACACATTTTAACACTGTGGCAATATTTCATGTTAGCCTGCTGAAAGGCCTCCGTCCAGCATTAAATCTTTATAGTCTCTTCCAGATTTTATTCTATATTTAGTTACATACATTTGAAAAGCAGTGTATTCTTCATTTATTTTCCTCCTTCTGACTTCAGTCTGCCAGCTGCCCATCCTCATGGTCTTCCTGTTCTCTTTCTGCTTTCTGGTCTCTGGAGTAACACATGACGGTTTTTTTTTTACGCCTGTAGTCTCTCCACCTCGCTGTCACACCAAGGCTCTCTTTTGTAGCCTTTCCTTTCTTGCACCACCTCGACGGCTCCCAGTCTGCCGCTCTCTGATGTAACTGTCCTGATTCGGCTCTTTTTATTCCACCTCAGCCTCAGTGTGAAACTGTCTGTTTCCCCTGTTCCTTAGTGGTTGTTTTTTGCACCCAAGTGGATATATGTGAGCTTACAACTAACCTGCTAATCATCCCATGCTGATGCGCTATTAATGTGTTACGTTTAGGTGAATTCTATCCCGCCTTAAAGTGAGAACACAGGGATAAAGAGAGTCCTCTGACGTGGCAACCCATGGGTGGGGCGCTTGCATGTTTATCCGTGTCTCCTCTTCCCTTTGATTGGGCCGCTGAGCTTAAATTGGCTCGGCGCAGACATGCAGCCTCTCAGATCCCTCAGCCTGATGACAGCTCTGCCTCAGCGCAGCTAACAACGTTCTCTCTCTCTGACTTGCTCTCATTTTCTCTGTGTTTCTCACACGTCGTCTCTGCCGCTCAGACGTGGGAGTGGAGGTGAAGGGGGAGGCGCAGGGGGAGAGAGAGAGAGAAAGAGAGGGGATGAGAAAGGAAGCGGGTGAGAAAGGGGCTGATTGAGGAAGGGTGAAGGGAGGATGGAAGGGGGGAGAAAAACAAATCGGGGAGCTTATAGGATATCAGAAGGTGAACGGATTGAGACGCTGGGAGAGACGGAGCAGCGGGGGAGCAAAGAAGCGGAATGAGGCTAACAGGAAAAAAGAAGGAGGAAGGAGAAATAATGAGAGGAAGAAGTAGAGAGTAATGGTGGAGAGAGCATGTGGGGAGGATAACAGGCAGCGATGGTGGGTGGGGTGTTTTGATCAGCTGCCAGCTTTTCATCCCTGCCAGTCTGCACAGAGGAGAGCAGGAAAGGAAAAGGGAGCAAAGGAGGGAGGGAGGAACAGAAAATGCAGATGAAGGGGGGGGGGGGGGGGTGGAGAGAGAGAGAAATGATGTGAGGCTGGTGCCACCGCTGCCTCAATGCACTGCTGCTCTCTGCTGAATGTCAGCATCTCTGCCTCTCTATACCAGCCCCCCCCCTTCACCCCCTTCGCATTTGACCTTCCACGCTGTGCTGCACTGTCCATTCATCACCAGCAGATGGTGTCTGTCCCACAGGAAAAGCAGGTGTGGTGCAGACTGTTAATGTTCACCAGAAAAGCAGGGAGCCTTTGTAATTTTGGAGGTCTGAGGGTGTTGGGCCGGTCTAGGCTGCTGGAAATGTTTAACAATTAGTGAGTCTGGGATGATAATGATGAATCTGTCCTTTGTAGTTAAAGGACAATAACAGGGACAGGAAGAGCTGCATAAACTGCACTGCATGCAGTATATCCAGTCGATTCAAATTTTGGATGTGCACAAGAGTACACTGTTCCTTTTAGAAAAGTAAAAGTAGGACAGGAATGGAGTCATAAGAAGAAAAGTTAAATTATGAGCTCTGCTTGTTCACGTATATCTTCTAAAAGTAAAAATAAAAGCGAAACTTCCACAATATTCATTCAGACTTGAATCATACATGGACTCTTTCCGTGCCTGAATTTTATTTTGGGGTATCAGAGTAAAAGGGGCTTAACAAAAATACATAACATACCTTTCAGATCTTTCTTTTTATAAACTAATGCTGAAATCCATTTATCATTTCCCTTCCAACAAATAATTACACAGTACCTTTTGAATATCATTGAAATACATTGTGGTTGAAACGTGACAATGTAACTAAAATTTTAGGATGTATGAATACTTTTGCAAAGCACTGTAAGATACTCTACAACACGATGCTGTGAAGTGTCGACTTTAAGGACTAAAAGATTTTCAGGTCTTGTAAAATATCATCAGAAACAAACACTGTAATGATCAATATGCATAAATTTTTACTAGTAACAGTTTTCTTGTCTTACCTCATGTTTTGGGCATTTGATGGAAAAATCATCCTCATGAAATGTGCAGCCTACAGGCAGCGAGAGAAAAGGCAAAGAGGAAAATAAGCTTGCATCGCAGCTAAACAAGTGAAATGAATCAAACAGACGCACGACACCCTTGAACCCCACGTAGATGGCAAAAGCCAGTAAACGATGAAAATGCAAAAGAAAGAATTGCACAGAAAGTAAGAACGAGAGATGGGCGCAAGTGAGTGGATGAGTTGCAGAGCGGGCAGGCAGACATGGCTGGTGCACTCAGCAGGATTAAAAAGGGCCTCACTCCGCTCCCTCTGCTGGCTCTGCAGACGTGGCAGGCCTTCTAATCCTCACACTGTACCTCTCTGGCATGAAGTTTCACAAGGGTAAGCCATGTCACACACATGCTGACACTTCCAACAGCAACAGCGAACAGGAACACACAAATGGGTGAGCTGAGGGGACGTACATATTCGTAACATGCTCCTGAGATGAACAATCTATGTTTTATTGTTTTAGTGAAGCAAGCATTGCACACGTCAGTAGAGGTTCACACACCCACAGTTAGAGCCCCGACAGCCGCGTGGATGGATTGCGGTCAATAATGCACACATAGAGCGTCCCCCCACCCGTCTTGTTCCGTTCTCTTTCTTACTTCTTTCTCTTTCTTACTTACCATTCAGACTCATACTTTCATCATCCTCTTTAATCAAAGCTCTATTTTGGGTTTTCTCTCCCTCTTTGCTCTCAGACGTATCGTTTTGCATTCAATATTGCTACTACTCTATGCATTTTCCCTCTCGGTTTACCCACATCATCTTCTCTTGACTCACCGTTTAATTTTTCACTCTTTTTTTTTAATTTTAACTCTTGCTTGACCTCACTTTCATCTGTCCACATTGGCTTCTTTTGTTTTAATTTCAGTCCAATTCACTGGTATTGTTTCCTACCGAAGTTTCTTACCTATCTCTTTGGCGCAGATGTAGTGGTACTTATAAGAGCAGCCTCTCCAACAGCAGCTGAGAGACGCTCCTGAAATCTGGCACTTGTGACAGCTCTGGGGTTCATCAGACAGAGAAAAAAACCAGTAAAGCACCATTCTAAAATAAATAACACACAAAGAAGGATTGTCTTGACCGTATTTTGAGCCTCTTTATGATTGTTAACATACCGTTTGAGCTGACTTGTTGGCAGCTTCCTTCAGTCCATATAGCCTTCCAGCTACCATAATTATCCCCTTGGTCCAGATGGTACAGTTTTCATGAGCCCAGTGCTCCTTGGCCACTGCCTCCATTTGTAGCTTTTGGAACATGCTTTCATTGCCCTCTTGGTCTTTTGAAGTGGCCGTGTAGAGATTCTGGAGCTGCTTCATTCTCCTGAATCGCTCTCTGAGGGTAACTCTTCTCGGACCACCTTCCTGACACGGTCTTTCCGGTCTCAGTAGCCGTCTGTAGTGCCGGTGATGGTGCCTGCTGTTTCCAGCCTCTTCAGTGGTAGCTTCTGTATTTCCCTCCTTTTCTGAGTTCACTCTATCTTCAGTCTTCGAGGAAGTCCCTGGTTCTTCACTGCTGTTACTGTCATTCTCGTGGGTCTTGCTGCCATCTTCCCTGAAGAGTTGCGTATGTGTGATAGTCAAAATTTTCCGTGGAATACTATCTTCTGTGTAGTATGGTCCACACAAATCACCCAGGTCTTTGTAGTTTGGTGGTTTCCCACACAAGCAACACATAAGACGCATGTCAGATAGATTTGTGTTTACCAATGGTCCTAGTTGCATGGCAGCAGTGTGTGGCACTACTTTAGCAACTGTGAAAGGATTCCTCATTCTAAGTATGCCCTTTTTTCTCCGTCTCTGAAATACAACAGCATCGTCAGGCTTGTTGACTATGGCACACCAAGAAGAAAAGTCTCTAGAGTTGTTGATCCGTACATAAGGACAAAAAGATAGTTTGGAATTCCTGTTGATTGGTCTCCTTCTGATTCTTTTCACAGAGATGAACTCCATCTGTTTTTCTGTAACAGTCACCACAGGACCCACAATACTAGTCTCTTCACTTTCTATATTCTCTCGTTCTCTTTTTTCTCTTTCTTCTTTTGCTCTTTCCTCTTTTTGGTCCTGCTCACATCCAGCTGCCCTTACAACTGCCTCAATTACCTCAATGGCATCTTTCATTCCAGGTTTTGGCCCAGGTTTTTTGTGGATCTTCACTGGCTTCCCAGGAGCGTGCTCCATTGAGGCTTGGCTTCTTTTTTGTTTAGTTGGGTTTGCGGATGGTTTTCGGCCTCTTCGAGGTTTTTGAATAAGTTCTGCAGAGATAGCTTGTGGGGTTTCTGTGAATTTATCCTCGCTAGTTGGTAGAGGTTCCGTGTACTTTGTGGACTCTGTGGCCGTGACTTTTTCCTCTATTCTCTCCACAGGTTCTGGTGTTTCTGTTGTGTTGAGCTCATCTACTGTCTCGGTTTCCTCTAAATTGGCTTCACCCTTTCTCTTCTTCCTCCTCTGTTTAAGGTGCATTTCATGGTTGTTCTTAATAGCTCTCTGTTTAGCAAGTCTTGGTGTTGTAATAATGAGGCTGTCTGCTTCCAAAGCTACCACTGATGCATCTGTACTTTCCACCATGGCCCATCTCTTTCTCTTCGTTCTGACAGACTTTGTGGCATCACTCTTGGAAGTCTGTTGTGTCCTCTCATCTAGAGTTCCAACATCTAATGATGTCTCTGTTGAAGACAAAGCCTTATTGTCAGCAACCTCCATCTTGGTTTCTACTTTACCTTTTTCTTGTCTTCCGTAATTCTTATTTGTAATCTCTTCTTCCACTAATGGTCTTACTATATCTTTTGCTGATTCTTCTCGGCTTAACTCATGCTTGCCACCTAGTTGTGATACATCTTCCATTGTCATTGCTTCTTCTTGCTCTTTCATTTCCTCCTTTGTAAACTCTAATGTCTCTGTGTTATTTATTTGAATAAAAGCCTCACCTTCCTTAAAGACAAATTCAGAAAAAGCCTTTGACGTAAAGTCCTCACTTAGACTACTGTCCTGTTGCGTAGCTGGGAAGTGTTTTTTTGAGCTGGGAGATGTAATCTTCTGTACCATTGCCTCATATTTCTGCCCTCTGCCTTTGCGTGGAGGGAGAACTTTTGTTTTGGTGGGGCACTGGGGAGGCACCACAGGCATGTCACTGGTGGCAGATCCACTGCTGTTAGGAGGCGCATCTTTTGTTGAGGCACTGACCAGAGAAGCTTTCCTGGGTGGTCCTCGCTTTCTTCTGGGGCCTCGGACACTTTTGTCTTTGCGTGCTGGTAGAATCTCTTCAAACAGGACTGACTGAGATGGTAAGTTTCTTAGTTTGGGCTTTGGACCTCTCTTCTTTTTTACAGGTGGTGTGGAAATGTCTGGGCTAGATGTGTGCTTTAGTATTGATAATGTCTTTTCTTTAGATTCTTCAGAGAGGGCTGGCTTTGCAAGTGGTACAGGTGAGTGTAGGGAAACATTGGTTGTTATCATGGCATCAGGATTTGGAGTTAGTAGTTTTTTCACAACTATGACCTCTTTAACTTTTAGAGAGATATCGCTGATTTTATTTTCTGTTGATGTTGAAGTTTGAATATCTTCCCCTCCCCTTTCCTTTTCTTTCGTTAGCTTATCCTGTGAGAGTTTTCTGGATCTTAAGACCATATTGTTGTTTTCCCTTTCTTGTACCTTTATTTCTGGGAGAGATCGCTTTTCCTCTGTTGGAGATTTTCCGTCTTGGTTATATTGCAGTGTTGCATGTTTTAGAGCTTTCCTGGTCCTGCTTTGCATTTCTGGGACTTGTCTTGGATCTTCCCGGTCCATCAATTTTGCTTTTGAAATTGAGCCCCTTGGGCGACCAACTGGAGCTTTGATGGGAGCAGCCTCGGTAGGAGGCAAAACCTCACCAGGCTTGAGTCCAGGTTTTGGACCTGGTCTTAGGACTGGTTTTGGTCCAGGTTTTGGTCCAGATTTTGAACCTGGCTTTGGCCCTGGTTTTTGCCTTACAATAGTTTCAAGTTTCAGTGGCACTTCTGATTCCTGTGATGCAGGCTTTTGTCCTGTCTTTTTCCCAGGTTTTGGTCCAGGTTTTGGCCCTGACTTTAGACCAGGCTTAGCACCTGGCTTAGGCCCTGGTTTTGCACTGGGTTTTGACCCTGGCTTAGATCCAGGTTTTGGGCCTGGTTTTCTCTTCACATTAGGTTCAACTTTTGCTTGCATATCTGGTGCATTAAAAGAGCGAGTGCACATTCTGGATTGAAAACCATCTGTCAGCATTTTAGGAGTCTGGCTCACCATAGAATCCTGATGAGCAAGGTTAGTTTGATCTGAGAATAAAATAGTCTTGCTTGGAGCCATGCTTGATTTTTGCTGAGAGGAATTTGTTTCTTTGTCCTCCTTTTCTTCCTCCTTCTTCAAACTCAGTTGTCGCCTTAATGCCACACCTGAATGTATGATTCTCCTTCTACCCCTAACATGCTTACGCCCATATGTCCTTGGCTGAGCAGATGGAACCATAGGCTCTGGTTTAGCTAGTGGTGTCACAGCACTGGAACAACTTATGCCTGGTTCTATATCATCATCCCCTTTTTGAGGAGATGGTGGAGTGTCAGCCCAGGAAGGGGCAGAGGGAAGTATTGACTTCCCTGGCAGCTGAGGAGAGTCCGGCTCCAGGACCTTAGCATCGCTGTGATCAATATGATCTCTAGCCTGGGCAGGAGGAGCTGCCTTATCATTGAGAGCAGAGAAGACTGGCATAGCAGACTGTGGCTGAGGTGCTGTGTCGCCGATGGCTGACTCCCTTGTTGAAACATCTGTTGCTGTCGTTGCTGCTGCTGCATTAAGATGACCGGGTCCCCCTGCAAAATCACTGTCAGTGTTAAGAGCTAAATTGTGGAATTCTGTTCTGCTGCAGAGATCTTCAGAGGGACTCATTTGGATGTCTTCGTCATTTATGTGCTCTTCAGTTAATGACTGTCTTTCTTTCTCCTCCTCTGCTTCCTCCCTAATATCTTTAGACAAAAGCTGTGAAAGAGAACTTTTTTCAATTTCTTCTTTCTCATCTTCATTTATCTCATCCTCTTCCCTATCTTCTACTATGTCTTTGTCATTCTCCTGTGTTCTGCTCTCCTTCTTGTCACAACTAGACTCTTCCAGGACTTCAGTTTGTGGGGTTGGAGAGGTATTTGCTGAACTGTCATCTTTCTCTGTGGAATATGGATCCTGCTCAAGGTCTCCTCTTGAAATGAATGGCAACGTTTTCACAGAACTCTCAGATGCAGTTGGAGATTCAGACTTGAATACCCCTGACTTCATCTCTTGACTAAAGTGATCTTTGTTACTGGAATCAGAGAGATCAGCTGGGGACTGTTCAACTGAATCTCTTGCATCAGAGTCATATTTGCTCTGGACCTCTTGGTACATTGAGTCTTCATAGCAATAGCCTTTTTCTGCCATATTAGTGTTTATTTTGCTGTAGAAATTTGGGCATTTTTCCTCATCTGTCCATTTCTCTTGCTTCTCTGTAGGGTTGCTTGAGTCTGTTTTACTTATAAAATCAAGAGTCTTTTCCATTGCTTCCTCTTCTTTTCCAGCAGGTTTTTCAGTCCAAGCTGACTCTTCAAAGTTCTCTTTTACAGGCTGATTGATGTGTTGTATGTCTGATGGGGAATCACTTTCTTGTTTCATAGGACTTGGTATTGTAATGCTTGTTGGAGATCTCTCATCACCAATGCTCTTCACTGGGGTATTCATGCCATCTCCTCCTTGCCCTGCCGTGCATCTTATAGGATCAGGGGTAAGGTTGTGCAACCCTGAGTCCCCAGACCTAGTAGACATATCATCTGGAGAGGCAATGGAGCAAGAGGAGGCTGTGTCCAGGCTGAGTTGTGTGTTGTTGTGGGCCTGGGCTGGACTTCTACCCTGGCCAAAGTAATAGAAACCTCTGTCCAATGGTTCATCACTACTGCTGGAGTAGCCACCCTCATGGAGTTCCATAGGCAATGGTTGGTGCTGTGGGGTAGAGTAAGGTTCATGCATGGCCCCACCCACCATGCCACCACTGTCTGGATATGGAGGGCTTTTGTATTCTTCACCTTTCTTGGTGGAGGCCCCACTTCCAGTGCTGCTGTTGCTCCCACCACTGCTGCGCTTGCTGCCCTTCTTGTTTGCAACCAGGGCTTCTGAAAGCAGGAGCTGTTGAACATTATTGGAGATATTCTCCACCTGAGAGGTGAGAGCGTTTAGGCTCCACAAGCTGGGGTTTGATAACAACTTCTCCGAGAAGCGCTCTTTCATTGTGGGCGCTTGTGGTGTTGAAGTGTAGCTGTGGGATGCTGTGTGGGATATGTTGGGTGAAGGGTGGGACCGTGGGGGCATTAGCATGGTGTTTGTGCTGGCTTGATCTTGCATACCAGCTGAAGAGGATGATGATGATGAGGCTGCCCCAGGTGTCATTGGTGGTTGGCCATACTGGAATGATTCTGGATTAGTCATCAGTGGTGAAGGGGTGGAACTGTATGAGGGTGAACGTCCGACAGAGCGAGCAGGGGAATGACTTGAGGAGGGGCTGCAAGTCTGATAATACTGTTCTGGAGATCTGACAGGGAGCTCTGACAGACAGTAATTTTGTTGGGGTTGGCTATAGTGTTGGTATTTAGGGTGGGGTTCTTGGGGGTTGGTCATTGCCTGTAAAGATGTCTGCTGCTCATAACCTCTGGGTGTTGACTGCTGGTACCCATAGCTGTTCTGGGTTGACCTGTAAGCCCCCTGCTTCAAACTGCTATGACTACTTAGCTGTCTGCTATACTGAGAATTTGGAGGTATGTTGTAGCCTTTATAACAATGGGGCATGGGACTGCATTTTTCCATGTATGGGGATGGAGAGGGGGAGGGCTGAGGATAGTGTAGATGACTTTGGGGATACATGAGAGGTGAAGGAGCAGGATTAGGAGGGTGAGGCTGGTGGTGTGGACTTGTATAACTTGGGGTAGAAGGCTGGTGGCATGGGGTTTGGGAATGCCCCAACATGTTTGAGTCTATGTACTGGGAGGATCCAGGTGCAGGGGAAGCACCAGCCTCCAGTCGCCCCACCATCTCCTGTTCATACTGTGCTAACTGTGCAGGGTCCTCCCATTTCTGCTGGAGATGGCCCTCGCTCATATACTGGGCGGAATAATTTCCTGGGGCCATATGATTGCTATAGCCTCCAGGGCCCTGCAAGTGTTGACTGGGGTTTGGTGGGGGAACTTTGCTTCCTCTAAAGGATTTTTTTGCCTGTGAAGCTGATGAGCTCCCATTTCCATTTCCACTGCCTCCAGTACTTCCTGGGTACCCAGAATAGTTTTGCTGGCTGTAGCAGTCCTTGGGTCCTCCAATTCCAGCTGCTCCACCTGTGGGCACATTTGCTGTGTTAGACATAGCCTCATAGCCTGACCTGTTGTGCCCGGGGCCAGGGCCTGGATGAGGACCAGGGCCTGGGTGTGGATGCTGCGGATGGGGATGATGTGGGTGTTGCCGGTAGGTCTCCAGGCGAGATAATTCATGGGGCTCCTGCTGATAGCAGGGTTGGTTGCTGTGGTAACCACTGTTGCGCTCACGAAAGGACTGCATAACTCACTCCGTCTGTAGGCTGAGCAGGGAGGGGGAGGTGAGGTGAAACGGGAGGAAGGGGAAGAGGGGTCTGAAGGTATGGAGGGAAGAAGGAGAGGAAATAGAGAAAAAAGACAAGAAATTATGAAGGGGTATGGTCTAAGCATTTTTCTTTGTCTAAAGAGAGCTTGAGTATGCATTTCAAGAGACACTTAAAGTAACAACTAATTTCTCTTTCTGAGAAAAACACACATGTAGACACACATACATTCAGATCCAAAGTAGATAATGTGTGGTATGCATTTCCAAACACACATATTCAGTTGTATTGGTCTGGTTTGATTGACCAATGTAAAACCTAAAGAATTCCTTGGTATTATTTTTTATTTTTATACAGTTCTGTGCCATTATTTGTGTTAACTGTACATCTATCAAGTGTATTTGAACTACTTGATAATTAAGCCATTTTTAAATTTTAATTTCTTTCATTTTTCAACTTTTTACTAATTTTATGTTATTTTCTGGTCAGGTGTTAATGAAATTTTCAGCTGGGTCCTCCAACGGAATTGGAGGACCCAGCTGCCTTCTGGTCAGATTGAAACTCTAGTTCACTCCCAGGAGAAGTGGTCACTAACACACTGTGTGTGTGTGCATGCTCTAAATGCACCAGCAGAGGGGTTGTGTTGATAGTATAAGATGCATTTCTTCCAGTATGTGACTGCGTTTTGGGACTATACGGTTTCACCTGCATGTGTGTGTGAGTGTGCGTGTGTGTAAGTGTGTGAATGCATTTATACAGAACAGAGATGAACAGGGGAGAGGTGGAGACTTTTGCTGATCTATAAAAGCAAAAGAGTCACCCGGAGACACTGAGCATCAGAGTGAGCATCAGAGTGCGTGTGTGTGTATGTGTGTGCATGTCTGAGAGAGTCAGTTTTAGTACAATATCCCCACCCTGAATACACTCTAGGACTATGTAACATCTCACCAGACACAACAAAATTATTCATCTATGAATACTCTGTGTGTATGTTTGTGTGTGCTTAATAGACTATCTTAATCTTGTGTATTTCTTGGTGAGAAAAGCTCTGGTCTATCTTTTTAAAAATACTACAAACAGATGCTCACATTTATTGACAAAGAGACACTTGTAAATTTCCATGGAGACCTAATATCAGCTTTCCTACCATCCTTGCTCCCCTACTCTCAGGTCAATACCGTTCCACCTGGGGTGACGTGCGTGTGGGCATACTTGTTTACACAATATCATGGAAAAGACGTGGGATTCTCCAAAACCAAGCAAGCTGAGAACAGCAGGTGGGTTCAGCAAAGACACAAATTATTTGTGTTTGGAGTAAGCCCTCTCATTCCACACTGTTTCAGTGTCGACTGCTTTGCTATAGATTTCACACTCCTTGAATGCTTTCCAAGTTACAACCGTAAACTTTATTATGCTTTTTGGGACATAATGTGATTACTTTGATGTGAAATAAAAAAGTTAAATCTAAAAACTGCATCCATTCCAACATCAGTTGGAATGGATGCAGAGCAGAGTTGTGAGCGATGATTCTCAATTGGATTGGAGTTTGAACTTGAACTGGGTCCGTCCTAAAAGAAAAATTTGTTTTGGTCTAAACCAGAGGTCTTCAATTCCAGTCCTCCAGGGCTGCCACTTTAAGATGTGTCCCTGGTCCAATACAGCTGAATTACTTCATTAGTATGCAGACAAGTTTTTCAGAGCCCTGTTAATGACCTGATTATTTGACTCAGGTGTGTTGAAGCAGAAACAGAGCTAAATGTGTTTAAACTATTTATACTGAGATGAAATAACAGAGAATTTCTATATGCTAATCACCTTTTAAGAGACTGCATTGAATTTATGTGTGCGTATCAGTTTAAAGGGGTGGGGGTGTTCATTATCTTACTCTTCACTTTTATGTTTTCTATATGGAACTGGAAAACATGTTTGAGTTTACTTGGACTTTATAATTATAGCACTTCTTTACATTGGTCCAAGTAAAATGAACAGCATTTTGCAGTTGTAACATGATAAATTATGAAAAAAAAAAGTTCCTGGGGTTGGGCATACAAGACATGACACTGTAATCATATTTTTTGTGCTTGATTGCATCTTGCAATAAAACAAAACAAAGAAACCAAAGACACTTTCCCTCGAATCGATTTACTTCACGCTTGCTTTTTCTCAAACACACTGCGTGTGTGTATGGCGGCGTCTACATTCCCGTCACGTCCCCCTTCCACCTCCATTCGGCACCTCCCTCCCTTTCCACTGTTATCTTCCGCACAGAAGCGCGGCACCATGGTGTCGACCGATTGCCATATTTGTGGATGCACAACGTCTCCGCTTCAGTGAGGAGCAGAGAGGAGAGAGGATGGAGCACACATGCTGAGATCACCAAATCCTCCCTGTTTATTTGTCTGCCCATTCTTCAGGGCTTGCATTAGAACAGAGAATGAGGCTTGAAGGAGAAGCAAACTTGCATATGTTTTTTTTCCCCTATATCTCCATGCAGGCCTATACATCTATATATTACAGACATCCAGCAATACACCCACATTTTCCTCCCTCTATTCTTGTCTTCTACTTTTCCAAGCTGATCGTGTTTTGCATCTTTCAACAAAGTGATATTGGCACAGGAAAGATAATTCCCATTCCCATTCCACTATTGCCCCGTTTTCCTTGTCTTTCTATTTCCTCTTCAACCTTCCCGATAGAGATGGGGGTGGCAACGGGAGGGGAAAAGACAACATGGCGTTGTTGGCGACCACCAACGCCATGATAAGGTGAGAGAGAGAGAAAGAAAGAAAGAAAGAGAGACAGGATGCAAGCCACTAAAGAGACGGACGGTGAGGGGATGCAACAGCAGGGAAGAAGTGATAGAATGATAAGTTTGATGAGGAAGACAAGGAGAAGGGGGGCTGTAGAGGACAGAGGAGAATGCATGATTTAGTGAGTGGGCTTCACAGCCTGAGCTCATGGGAAATACAAACTGCAGCAAATACCACACATCCACTTGCATCCACATTACACACAAAGTGGGTCTATAGTGCTTTGCAAACACATTCATATGCCCTGATACTGGCTAATCTGCTGCATTCCCTCAATTTCCCATCTCCTACAACTATTAGATTTACTATCTGTTTGAACTTTTCTGTGCATGTTTGCTTATTTATAATTTCCAGCAGTTTTTCTTTTGTTATTCCATCTGCTTTTACCCATTGTGAAGCACTTTGTTACACAGCAGCAAAATATTTATTGAGTGATTGAACTTTTTGAAAGTTTAACCACAAAGCTTATTTAACAGCATGTCATATAGTCAAACAGAGATAAGTATATATAATTTTCGGTTCTCATAAAAATAAGGAAAAAATGTGGTATCCTTTTTATACTTAGCTCCACTTACTCTGCTATCTCTAGATCAGTGGCCTCAAACTACATTCCTCAAGGGCCAGAGACCGGCAACTTTTAGATGTCTCTGCTTCAGCACACCTGGCTCCAATATGAACTCATTAGCATATTGGGGTTAGGGTTAGGGTTAGGGTAGGGTTTCCCATCTCTCACTGCATGCCTCACTGCATGCTAGTGAGGCAATTTCACCATTCAATTTAAACGTGTAGGACAAGGGACACATGTAAAAGTTGCAGGACTCTGGCTCTCAAGGATTTCAGTTTGAGACCGCTGCTGTAGATTATGTCTAGTGCCACCATTTTCCTTCAACACAATATCTCAGAGGAGGCCTAAGGAAAGAAAAATGAAATAAAATACCTCAAATGACAACCACAGATGTAGTAACATCAAGATGTGAGAATTTCTTGAGTGAAAATTGCATAGAACTAAATACAAGGTCATTCTAGGAAAAAAATCTTACTGGTTTCAAAAGACTTGAAAGTAGGGCAAAGGAAAACAACATTCAACCATAGCTCCTATTAAATGCCATAGATGAAAGTCAAGTATGAGTTAGAGTGGTTTAGTCAAAGTCGAGACCTAATTCCAACTGATCTGATTCCAAGTAATCTGTGGTGAGACCTGAAAATGTATGTTTTTTGGATGCTCTCCATTCAATTTGACAGCAAATGGGTTTTTTCTACATTGATAATTAGATAAATTCTTGAGCCCTACAGACAAACAAGACCCAACATTGATTACCACTGCTGCATCCAACATTTTTTTTTCCCTTCCAGCTGCCTTACTATTATAATTTGAACAGTTTTGTGCTTCAACACACCTGGGAAGGATCTATTCGTTTGAAGCATTAAAATGCATCTGCCTCCAAGTTAAACACTGCCAGGAAGGAATGGGGGGAAGGAAAAGAAGGAGCGGGAGGAATAGAGAGAGGGGTGAATTTGATTGTTCCGCTGAATGGTTCATAATGCGCAGAACTGTGGCTGGTTCCAGTACCCCCCCCCCTTTCTCTTCCTCTTTTTCATCACATCATCTTCAGAGGCAGCTTGAGATGGGATTTATCTGCTTTCTCAACACACATGCACACACAAAGGGACAGAGAGAGACAGAAAAAGAGAGAGAGAGAGAAAGAGAGAGGCAGCTCACTCGTTCCATCAAATCTGGCTCTGAAGCACTTTGGCTTCAAATCTCTTTCCTGCTCCTGGTCCGTCTGTCTGTCTGACACCAATAAACACACGCGTGCGGATGCACAAAGCGGAGGCACACAGAGAGTGGAGGGATGGAACGTCTCTGTGTGTTTACCTCCCCAGTCATGCTGGTTAATTATGCATGCAGAGGCAGTTTGCTGGGAAGGTGGAACGGCCTGGGAGGAATTGCACACGCACGCACGCTTGCACATTCAATCACACGTATTCGCTAAAAAAAAGAAGAAGAAGAAGTCACACACCACCGCTGGAACTACACGGCCCAGCGACACACACGTTCACTAAAGCTCAGCTCGCATGCTCCTCAACAACCTGACAACACACTTAAATATACCAGACACGCAACGCTCTCTAACTTCTCTCTTTTAGCAAACACACACACACCCGCACACACACTCGTGTCTAACACATCTTGCTTTAACACTGGGCTTAACGCAGCGTGCTCCAAAATAACGCAGAAACCCGCCCCGCCTCTGCTTCCAATCAGCACGCTGCAATCCCCTTCCCAATTACACACACTTCAGCAACGCGACACGGAGAGCATTCAGATTCCTCAGACATCACGCTCCCTTTTCTTATTTCCTGTCTGCATCCTCGCCTCTCTGCACCTCCCGTGCCCTTTCATTCGATAACCTCGGGTTCAATGCAACGGACGGGCTGACAGGCCGACCGGATGGCAAACACGCAACATCTCCCCGTGTCTCGCTCCTCTGCAGTGTCGCGGCCAGACTGCGTGGGTGGTTTCCTACCCAGGAGAGAGGCTTAGGAGATTGAGGCAGCCAATATCTACTCCGACATTTGTCAGGGTCCCGTTGTCATGACACTCAGCTGGAGGTCACAGAAGGTCACCAGCAGCCAGTCACATAGATTATTGGAAGACACATGGAGGGGGGCAGAGATGTGCCACCAAAGACAGGCAAAGGGATGCTGATGTGAGGCCACAGGATACAGAATTTGTATTTGTATAAAAAAAAACAAACAAAAAAAAACTACAAAATTATTTCATTTCCTGGACTTGATGGCTGTGCGTCTATTTGCATATATTTGCAATTTGCATTGCAAATCTGGTTCAGAAATAAAATAGTCAAAATTGTTCAAAGTGGTTCAAATTGTAATGCTTTGTGGCCTGCCTCTTGAATCCTCACTTATTCTTTCTTATATTCAAGGAATAAGGCTGTAATGGTATATATGTCTGTCCTAATATCAGTACAAATCACTACAATTTCTATTTTAATTTACTGACTTTCAGACAGTTGTCCTTTCCTCAGTCACAATAAAAAGGTGAAATGATAATAGTGGAAAATTGCTGCATCTACTGGACTCTGCTAGTGTCTGCAATCTGCATCGTGGCCCTGGTGGAACAATAAACCAGAGACCATGTACAAAACACAGCTAGTCAAATTGGTTTGTGGATTTCTCCCAGAATCTTCCCTTGTGCTTCTTTAAATTCAAACTAACATTGGTGCATTATCACCAAACCCAAATGCACTGCAGTCATTAGCAAGAACATATCTTTTATTGCTTTTTGTTAAGTGAAATAACAGAAAATGAGATGACTACAATCTAAAGAAATCTGCACCAAACTAATAGAGATATCCCTCAAAAAAGAGAAAGAAAAAACATGCTTGGGTGAGCTTCATATGTGTGTTTGCCTCTACAACCTGAGTCGTGAATATGATACAAAAATAAAGCAGATTCGTGCACAAAACAGGCAAAGTGATGCAATTTAATTTCTTTGTAAATTCCCCTCTATATCTTCATTTAGTCTTGTTTACTAACTAGCAAACAGGGGGTGTCAGGTTAGATGTCTTAGTGAAGAATGATTATGGGCAGTATCTTAACTTGCAGGTAACTTGCATTTAACAAAATGCATTTAACAAAATGCCATGTCATTTAACAAAATGACATGGCAGTAAATGTGCAAGATATGGCCTAAAGCAGTCCACACCAAAATAATGCAAAATGGGTGGATAAACCAGAAATGCACATCTCTTTTTTATTTATTTTTAGTTTCCAAGGAGAACAGCAACAGTGGGCTGAGAGTGTTTTGATCATTTATGTAGTGGGCACATATTTGATTTAAGACATTACTTGAAGTATTGAGAAGAGTCTTGTCTTCGGCCACAAAACAATAGCAAATGCAAAAACGGGTGGAAAATGCTGCTTCCACTGAAACGCTGGTGACCAAAAACAGCGAAAGGCAATGCTGCATAATTTTATCGCAAATCTTCAGTTGATCTCATTTATGTAAAAGCTAACATGGTACAAGTATCTGTACAAGCAAATCACAATACAGATGTCACGTATGGATGTATATATTTTTATGGTATTTTGTTAAGTCACACATCAAAACAATCCACAGCAAATTAATGCAAGACTGATGATGATAATCTTATCTTTTAGAAAAAAACCCATAAGTTCTACTTTTGCAAACTGTATCTTTGACATCAGGCGTGACCTCATTAAATATGTCAGAACCACAAAATGCAAGCTAAAATTCACTGTTACCTAGTGACAAACTGTAATAAAGTGTAAGAAACAGGTTTTGATTTATATACGTTTATATTGAATTTCCGTCCTACACCAATACGGTTCTCAATTTGCTTCATGTAGACTAAATCAGTTAAAATAACAACATGTTTATTTAGAACACACAAACATTTAGCTTTACAGAAATTTTGTTAGAGCTGCAAATGAGCTGCTAGTGGTTACTGGTTATCCTGTAATTATACCAAACCTTATAAGCAAAACCTATAATCAAATCGCCTGCTATGTACCCATTACACCTTTACGGTCTACGAACTAGGATAAGTTAGAAAAACTGCAGTTTAAAAGTCCATTGCACTAATCCTTCAAAATTCACGTGATTTTTAACAAACAACTCTTTTGATTGACCATATGTAAATATGGACAGGTTCGTTCACAGCCTCCAATGGTAATTTGTCTTCCTGTGAACAAACACAGGAATTTGGGAATGAGGGAGGAAAACAACAAGCCTTGATGCAGGAGAGCATTTTGATTCGGTGAGGAAGGCCAGCTAATGTGAGGTTTGTGTCTGAGCGATGTTGTCTTTCCTCCTCTCTGGAGTTTAGGGATGACTCATCCACAGCCACAGACATGGCTGGCTTTTCCGTTACAGAGGCAGGACGACATCGGAGACACAGATGTCTGCACAAACATTCTCAAAACCAAAAATACCAACCGTGCGCACTGCACACATTTTATTTAAATACACAAAGCCGGTATAATAGAAGACAACAGGGGCACAGACAGACAGAGCTGCAGATTTGGAAGAAAACAACGAAGTTTGGAGAAGGAGCGGCAGATCTTCAACACCTCGTAGAAGGATGCACAAATGAGCCTGATTTGATGCACATAGAAACAATCTCTCTCTAAATCAGTTATTAAAAGACAAAAAAGTTAATTCATTAGGGGTTCTGTTATGAACGTTGCATTTCTGCTTTTCCTTTGCCTTTCTTTGACACATTCAGGTGATGTCCGGTGACCTTTGGGAGAGCGATGAAGTGAGGGCAGTAACCAAGAAAATGTATATAGAATTTAAAAATGGGCCTAGAATCTTCTCCTCTCTAAATCCATATAGTCTTTGATGACATCTAGCTGTTGTAATAAAATAGATGTTTACTACAGAGTAAATTTACCTCCTTCATGTTTGACGCTGTCCTAAACGTATGGCAATGATTTCTCTTTTTCCTCACATTTTCCCCTCCTTATTTTTCATCTTACGTCATCTCACCTGATGCAATCAGCTGTCCTTTGTGTGACAGCCGTTGCTGTCCCTCCATAAAACATTTGACCACTCAAGTTGTAGGAAAAAAAGCAAAGCACCGAGTCACATATTTTACCTCCATTTATTTTTTGAAATAATTGAGTCATTTGAGTCACTTGGACATAAGACCGTCAGAACTAATGTTACATAGAAGGATAGATCACTTCATGGTTCTTCAAAAGTCAGAAACAGAAGCACTTCAGCTTGATGCTGCTCAATGGGCAGGAGATGAGCATGTGATTTGTGAAAAATCCCGTTCATCTATTTTTTCTGTATACTCCCTTCTCCTTCTTTTTCTTTCCTATAGCCTTGACCCAAAATCATTCGGCCCTCCTCTGTTCTGGTTCTCCACACAGCTATCATTTGTCTCTTTTTTTTTTTTTTCTCTCCACAATCCGTTTTTTTCTTTCCGTCTCTCACCGTCTTTCGGCACGGTCACCTCCATCCGGCAGCTGTCGAGCATTGCCCTTTGAAGGACTAAATCTGGTCTTTGTTGACATGGTGACAGAGTGATGAGATGGGGCGGGGATGGAGAGAAGAATGAGCGATCAGGAATTACAGGCACGCAGGCACAATCAAGCACATGGCATCTGCAAAGGGCATTTTTTTCCTCTGGTATAGGAACAGGTTGTGCATGTGATGGGAATAAGAAGAAAGAAAACTGATTGCTTACTCCCTGTTGTGCGTCTTTGTGCTTTTGTGAAAGAGAGCCTGTGTTTTTCTGAAGCCAGGTGACAACAAATGTGTGTCCAAGCATTCTGCAATCTGTCCCAGACATGACCATGCAGGTATTTGTGAATATTAGACTCTGGGCAACCTTTCTTGCTCCAGAGCATGAAAAACGTGCTCTGTGGTCTCTAGGACGTGTCAGTAACCTCACTAATGCCCACACACTTTCTCATTTTGTGTACATGGTTAACTTCTCTCTTATACACCCAAAACACACACGAGGCAGTTGGGATCTTGTAAAATGGGGCACAAGCCTACTTGGTATTCAATCAGAATCATCCAGTGAAGGAGACTTTGGAGCAGAGGAAATAGGATGCAGAAGGAAGATTGGACAAGTGAAGACAAAGCAAAGTAATCAGCGTCTGCTCAGTCCCCGTCAACATCCTGGGCTAGAATACAAGCTGATCCTTTGGAAAATGCAACATTGATCCATTTCCCAGCGATGCATTCATGCACACACAAAACACACGCCACACAAATGTCTTATTCCAGGTAATGGGATGCAGCGTCGCACCCCCCTGTAGAGGGAACCGAGCCGGGGCAGGTTTGGTGTGACGTCCCCGCTGGGCTCCACAGTGCGTTCCCCTCCCATGTCTGCTCATCCCTCAACTCATTTGCACGTACCCGGCTCTCACACATGTGCAAGTGTTCACAAATTCACCGGCACACATCCAGAAAGCACGCACACACTGATCTGCACCTGCTCCCGCTTTGTGCCACTTCAGTACCTCTCATTGATGACGCTGCGTCACTCCTTCTGTGTCGGTGTTCTGACATGCATAAAAACACATTCTATCTCTTCCTGTCTGCTGTTTTTTTCTTCTTCTCTTTTTGTCCTCCAGGTTGTCCTATCCACGACCTCTGTCTACCACAGTGATTCCTTGCCCTGAAGCAAATGTGCAGATGCTCTTTGTCTGACTGGAGGTGTGCATGTGTGTGACCTTGTATTGGATTGGGAGAGGTCAGACTTCTTTTTGGTCTGGCGCACTGAACTCAAGCTGTTGGTGATGGGTGTACTCCATCGTGGATGTTGCTTTTGTGTCTGAAAATGAGACGGATTTGTTTTTTTTAATTCTTTTTAAAAAAAAGAAAGCAAGGCATGATAGAAAACTTTTATTAACCGGCTTAAACATTAACTGGTAAACCAGGAGCTTGAGCCTCACAAAAATGTTTATATCCAAAACTACTACTCCATTGGTATTCGGCTATTCTAAAATTCAGCTAAAAGTACTACTGGCAAGGACATAAAAATGGAGTATAAAAATAGGAAAGGGTATCTTTCGTGCTAGTCAGGGCAGAGTTAATGATTCTTGAGATATATTCTAGATAGATTAAATAGAGGGAGCTCGTAGGAGAGCGACTGATCCTCTGAATTGAAAGGAATCAGTTGCGGGGGTCAAACATCTGATCAGAATGTCTCCTTTACTCTTTACTTTCATGTGCATCCAGCCTAATGTGGACCTCCACTTCTTAAAGGCAGCTGCATCCAGATACTGTCATTACTGAGTTTTTAGTAAATCTTCTGCGAGAGCAAACCACAATGGTGCCCAATTAGCTGCTGAGAACAAGAGGTAAACATCATTCTCAGCTCCAACATCCAGTTTTCAGAATTGAATTTTGCTATATTACAGAAAGATGCTGTTTTTTTATGAGCTTATCTTCTAAACAGATGGATGAGTTGACAGGGAATATTTAGTTAGTTTCTAGTGTTCTTTGTTGAGGATATTGTCATCCAGTAGAAATGTTCAAATCATGCCACGGTCTACTGAGTGGATGTGTAGGTGATATTTAATATTTAAAGGCCAAGCAACTTTTTTTTTTGTACTTTCTGTTTTGTGATCATCTGACAGCAACAACACTAACCACTGGCAGACAACTGTAAGCACTTACAAAATGGCTTCAGCAGAAAATATTTCTCCAATTACGAACCGCAACAAAAACAAGCTTTTGGCACCCAAAATTTCAACACCACCAACAGATGTTGCCAACATCTGTTTACAGAGAATCTAGTGGATGATATCTACCAGAGTTGATTTGTAGTGTCTTTCACTGCCAGTCCTTCCTAAAAGTCTACAATCTCTCCCTGGACCACCTCAATAAAGCCCAACGGCTGTTTTTTGTGAGTGTCTGTGCATGCAGATAACAATGTGTTTATGTTTGTATTTGTCCACATGATGATTTAGAAATGCTTTATGGAATATTGTCCCCCTCTGCAATATTTCCCGTGACTCAAGATCCAAAATACAGACATTTATCCACATATATCTGCGCAGGGTGAGCCTCAACTATAAACTTTTTACAGCTTCTAACACGGATTTGTCTGGATATTTGATCACTTTTGATATAAAAAATGATAAGGCATTGATATAGACCCTATCACTTTGAATTTCTAAGAGAGAAATTCAAGTGATTCATTTGACCATGCGACTCGCATGGATCCATCCTTTGAACATAGTTCAACAAAAATTTTCATATCAAAATGACTTTAAGGTCATTGCAGGGGCTTGATGTCAGCATGCTAAAGCCGTCCCAAAATCGGTTTTGATGTGTGTTTCAGGATCTCTGCAATGTTGGAACACCCCGGTTTCAACCATCTGACACAAACCAGAGAAAGGAAATTGGCTTAGACCAGCAAGGGAAAAGCCAGCTGTGATCTGGAAACTGCTGCTACACCAGTCTCAATATCCACAGTGAAGACGGTAAAAGTTTGGACTCAGAAAGAAAGTCCAGACCCAAAACCAAAACCAACAGGCATGATTGAAATTTGAAGCTGCTCTTAAAGTCAAACCCAATGTCTTCTGGTGAATGAAGTAAAGTAAAGGCAGTCAAGTACCAACTGTTAAGCAACATACTGAGGGTACTGACCTCAAATTAACAACTGGTTGATTTAAGGTCAACAAGTAGTTATATGAAACTTGAACACAAACACAAATATATTCTTGCGTTTTGCAGCGGATAAAGCAAATTCACATGAAGCTTCTGGAAGTTGGGAACTGGCCCATTTTCAACCCATTTTGAAAATGTTAAGAAACTATATCTTAACTATATCTGTGTAGATTTGAAAAAAACAACAAAAAACATGTTTAAACTTGAACATCCTACTTGTTTGAAAAGTTTAAGCAGTTATTTGCTGTCAAGTTATTCTAACTTGGTAAAATAAGCTATTAAAAATCCATCCCTAAATTAACAATTTTGGATTCATAGGCTATCCAACACAGGCAAGTCACCAAATCAGTGACGGTGGGTCACTGAAATAAAAGAGCAACATGAGTGGAAGAGTTGAGAGTGTGAACCAACAGCCAAGGAAAGGAGAGAAGGATTACTGGGGAACTAGAGGCCAAATATAGAGGAAAAGAGCACATGAGGGGAGATTGGGAAGAAATAGAAGACCAGCGGGGGGATAGGTGAGAAACAGTGCAGTGATGGAGAGGGAGAAGGGAAAATATGAAATGAGAGTAAGCGAGGGTGAAAAAAAAGACGAAGGGAGCAACGGGAGATAAGTGGCAAGATATGAAGCCAGGCGTAGGATTGGAGCGAGGCAACGAAGGGCAAAAGTGACAGAGCGATGCTGTGAGATCAAGGCAGCTGGGGGAGGAAAAGATGCAGAACAACAACGAGGAGAGGAGAGGATTGGGGGAACGGATGTGAGATTGAGGGCACAGAGACAAGGGAGGAAAAAGAGTGGGAGGGTTAGGGAGAGATAGATTGAAGCTGCAAGATCAAGGCAGATGTGAGGGAGGGTTTACGGCGAGAAGGGGGAGGGCATAGCAACGAGGCGAATGGAGAGATGCAGGGAGGAGAGGAGAAACGGAGATCGTTATCGCTGGGCCGTGCTGCCTATCGATTTGCGTCAGTGTCTCGAGCCCTGGTGAAATAACAGCGCTTGCTGAGATGCAGGCACCAGCCGTCATTAGCTAAAAAACATAGCTCCGAAGACACCTGGGTCTGCGGCGGGGGCTCGAGCCCGTGTCAGCAGCGCGTGACCATCTGGCACGTTTGATGTCCCCCATGATCGAGACCAGTAAGCACGTTAGAGAGAGACAGATGACAAAGTTTGAGCACTTTGTAGGAGAGGAAAACAAATTGCCGGAAGAGTAAAAGCAGATTGCGTGAGAAACCAGCAGATTGTGGCAAGAAGAATGACGGACAGACAAAGATGCTTAAAAAAAAAAGAAGAAGAAGAAGCAATCAGGCTGCGATGTTTCATGTGACGTTCCTTTCACTTCGGGTGACAGATCTATCGGTCATTTCTCACACTAAGACGAAAGAAGACAAAGTGAGCACCCTGACATCCCTCTCTTTTCCCGCATGTGGTGCAGTGTGATGGTGGCAGTGGAGGTGATATGAGCGTGTGTGTCTCACCAGGGACTGGGAAAGTGTGAATATGACTGTGGAACTCTGCCAACTGAGCACTGGAGAGGGGGAGAGAAAAAGAGATGAGATAGAGGAAAGGTGGGGAAGTTGGAGGGGAAGGGGGGGATCCCATCCTTTGTTCTTCGCTGATGAAAGACGGACTCGGATCTTCTACTCCCACTCCAGCTTTCACTGATGAGCCCTGATGCGTTAGGGCCGAGCGAGTGAGCAGAGCAAACACACACACACATTCACGCCCACAGACACAGACACACAACGGTGCATGCACAGCGGCCTTATTTCATTCAAGAAAGACCCAAATGACTCCCCGCTCACTAATTAAACTTTAATCTCCAATAGCTGCGCACAAATTACCTGCCACGCCACTGAGCGCTGGATAACAGGAATACGTGAAGAGAAAGAGCGAGAGAGGGGTGGACAGATGAGGCGCATTGAAGGTCACGCTACCTGTAGGATAAAATGAAATGTCGTGCATTTCTGGCTCTGTATGAGCAATGAGCATCTGTGTGTATGTATGTGTGCCAACATCCATTACCATGGTGTTTAGATGTTTTTTTTTTCTTTCTTTTGTGTGGGTGTGCGCGTGTGCGTGTGTGTGTGTGTGTGTGTGTGTGTGTGTGTGTGTGTATTGAGAGGGCTGGGAACTCCTTAATGTTGCATCACACACCTGAATGTTATCACACACATGCAAAGTTGCAGCCAAGTCCTCACATCCTCCTCCTGGCCTCGTTCTCATTACGCTCTTTTTCCAGGCACATCCTCTGCTAGGACACACAGACTCTCCGCCATTTTGTGCCACACAGCAGAGGACAGCCACATCAGTGTATGTATGCGTGTGTGTGTGTGTGTGGCACATGGTTAATCACGAAGAACTAATGATAATTACGACCATTTTCCATCCAGTCCTCTATTTCCAAGCTGGACGGTTAGTTTATATGTGTGGTTGTGGGTCTAGTGTCCATCAGTGAACCACTGGCAGGCAAAATTACCGACATGGAATCCCAAAGCTCTCCCTACATGCCACATTAGCAGCTGTATAGTTCATATAATCCCATCAGTGGCAAAGATAAAAGCCTGTTTGGTCAAAAGTTAAGACTTACAAATGATAAGTGTCTTACATGCTGCATCAAACTCTTTCTATGAACGTTAAGCAACTATGTGTGTCGAAATGTCTGAGTTTGAAATATTTTAAACCAAACAAAAAGGCAAAATGGTCTCCAGGATTCAATAGAAGCCAAAAACATCTTCTTTTCAAAGTTGCTCAACCTTTGTCATGTTGGAATGAGAGAATTTATCAATTGACA
Source organism: Gambusia affinis (assembly GCF_019740435.1). NCBI lineage: Eukaryota > Metazoa > Chordata > Actinopteri > Cyprinodontiformes > Poeciliidae > Gambusia > Gambusia affinis. The sequence goes on along the minus strand of NC_057886.1, from coordinate 11,642,623 downwards.
TTTCATAGTTCCACAGAAACTGGTTGCACATGATTGTTTTTACAAAATAGATTATTTTGTAAAAATATATATATTTTTTTGACATTATTAAAAAGATAAACTGTTAAAAGTCATGTATCGTGTTTTAAGTGTAAGCACTACTTTGAATAATCAAATTTGGTTTCTGGTTGTAATGTGGCAAAATGTGAAGAAAAAAAAAAAGTTCCTGAATCTGGATGCCTTAAGCGAGCCGATGCGTTTTCCACCAATGTGGAGGATAACATAAACAGTTGTCATCATTTTACAGTCAAGAAAAACATCTTCCATCCCCAGGCTATATAGTATTTCACTTTGCTGTATTGATGCCTGATGTGCTGGTGTTCTTTTTGTTTTTTTTAAAGATTTTTATTTCTACAACGTTACTGAAAATGGACAATAAAAAGGAAATTATTATTTTTTTCTTAAGACTATGGAATTTATAAAGTTTTTCATATTTTCTTAGTTGATTAATGTCACATTGTGAGAGAGTATATGTGTTATAGCACAACGTGAGAGGAATACAGTTCTGTTCAGCGGGACTGAGGCAAAACAAAATTGATCCGGAAAACAAAAACATGAATAGAAAAAAAAAAAAAAACAGATTCACAAACACAGACAAAAGAACTACTCAAACACCCAATGTACACAACCATGGTAAAAATTCACAAAAACTGAGTAAAAGTTACAGAAGTTTAATTTACGGAGGTATTGTGCATTCTGTGATGATGAGTCACAAGGAAGAAAGGTTGTAGGGGGTTTAAAGATGTTTCAGATTAACTTGAAATCAGTCATTCAGTGCACCAGTCTAGATGTCAGAGTGAGTTCAACCTGAAAGCAGACCAAAATGTACAAAAAAGAAGTCTCCATAAGTCCTGAAACATTATTACGGAACCGGCAGGAAGCTCTGACTAAAGATGTGAATGTGCATAGATTCGCATCAGAAAGAGACTGCACAGATTTAAATTTTATGTTAAATGTGCAAGGAAGAAACATGAAAAGGAGACAACACAGACAAACATCGGGTCTTCTGAAACAATGTTCCAGAGCATGAGAACAGAGGACGTGCTTGGTGTAAACTAAATGCATTATTCCATGAAAACAACCTCATGCCAACTGTGAAGCCTGGAGCTGATAGAGTCGTGGTTTGGGAATACTTTGATGCAGAAAGTCCTGATCAACTCCATCTTAGAGAACATCATAAATTTCCCTGTGTATCATAGAGGGTGCTTGAAAAAAATCTAAGAGCATCTGTAAAAAATGCAGAAGTGGACCCTGCAACATGACAATAACCCAAAATGTAACAGTCAATACACCGAGATTTAAGAAATGAAAAGTCCTGGGCTGAGTCAAAACCCATCAGCTGGCTCCTTTTCATACCATAGAAAGTTGAACAAAAAATTAATCATAAGAAGGTAAAATTATCAGCACGTACTTTAGTGTTGTGCTTAAAAACTTGTTAACGTGCTGATGTTTTTATACGAGTTTTCAGAATTTACATTTTCTTCTCAGACTGCTGGGTTTTCCTAAAAAGATGCCCATATCTTACTGCAGCTGTTTTCTGTAGTGCTGAATAGCTTCTTTTTGCACAGTGTTCTTTCCATTTGTTTGGTAAGTTAAATATCAGTTTTAGTAGCCATAAATTTGCGTTGTAATTACAATTTCAGCTTCTCCAATACGCTAAGACAACACTCGTAACAGTTGCAGTGTCGAGCTTAAAAGCTCTTAACACTTTCACGGTCTATCACCTATAAAAGTAAGCCACAGGCTAGAACCAAAGACAACTTACCACCTCCAAACCCTTTTATACCAGCTATTCATACAAGACAGCTCCTGTTACATATAGTTGGAGGTGAGGTTTTGTATCAGGGACAATCAAGGATACGCCCGTCATGCAAGGATGCTAGTGTGTGGAGTTTTGTGTTTGAGTTAGCCTGGGTGTGCGTGTGTGTGTGTGTGTGTGTGTGTGTGCACACTGCCCGCCATGCGTGGCTAGACAGAGTTAGGTGTTCTGGGAGGGGCGCTGGCACAGCGGTGTGCCCATATGCTTGTGACTGAGTGGCGGGCACGGGGAGGGCAAAACGAACGGAGTTGGGATGTGCACTGTGCCTGTGGTGCATGACTTCATCCCTCCTGCAGGTGCAGAGGGCACCTAGTGAAGCCGATTTACTAAAAAACATGCTGCTAATGCAGGAATAAGAACAAGGGAGCAAAATAACAAGCAGATAAGACAGAAAAAAAATTATCTCTGCAATTAAAAAACACACGCGTCTCTCTTTTCCATCCGCATTATTGAGTTTATTCCGTGCGTCTGTTTCTCAGAAGACTCATTTAACTTTGCAACACCAGAAAACAACTTTTCCGATTATCCATGAAATGCATGCATCTAGTTAAGCAGCCTAACTCTTTAACATTAAGCTCATAAGACTCTAGTACGGATTCGTCTTGATGTCTGTTAGGTGTGAGTTTGTGTGCGGAGCTGACATTGCCACAAGGTGGCTTGGTCAGTGCACCGAGATGCAGCTTGCGTCATCTGAACACCCACAGACATTATCAGCGTCTCACACACACACACACACACACACACACGTTTCCAAAATCTGTGGGAAGAGGCATTTGGATCATGACACCGTGCAGCTGCATTAACACACGCCCAAGTTTTAGTTTAATCCAGAGAGATGTGAGGAGCAAGCGATGCCTTTGAAAGTTCATTAGCAGGCAACTCCCACAAACAGAGACCTGCAAGCAGCTTGTGTGATTTGGAGGTTGTTGATTTGATAACTTTTGATGCAACCACATCAGAACATCAAACCCATTATGCCAATTTTCTCTATGATGCACTCATCATGGAAATGGTTATGATAAGTTTTAGACCTTAAAAATGCATTTGAACCTATATCTTTGCATTACAGCGTATTCAACGTCAATGACTTTTGAAAGGTTAACTTTAATTTTTGCTTAATGTATATATTTATGGTGGTAGGGTTACTTTTAAGCAAACAGAGATTCCAGGAAATTCAACATAAATTCAGACTTGTACAGTCAATTCTTGTTTATGATAATAGACAAAGTACTATCTTTTCTAATCAGCTGCCACTGGAGAAGGAACAGTTTAAATGCTTCGGCGGAAGACCCAAATGTGAACACCAATCTTGTCCAGAATGACTGCAGGTAAACTTTTCACCAGAATTGTGAATGTTGTTAAGTGCTTATAAGCTGCGCAATTCGGCACCTAGCAACCAACCTGCAGCCAATCAGTGCGCCTCCTTCCATGTATCCTTGACAACGCAACACGATTCTTCAAATGTACATCCATGCAGGCCCCATGCAGCGCTTTCAGCTGGCGAGAGCCAGACTTTAAGCAGCATTAAACCTTAATTTTGGACATTAGTGTAGCGAAGATAAACAAACACCTCAGAAAGACTGGCTGAGGTTTCCAAACTGTTCAACAGGGTGGGATTTCGCAGAAAACGCTGCTCTTCTTCCAGTAAAAAGTGGAAGTGCACTCCTTAGAGCTTCGCACTCAGGCAGATGGCAAAAAGAAAGGCTGATGGAAAATTTCTCTTCCAACACGCTCATCCTCTTCTATAAACTGAAAACAAGTGCATTTGGACGAAAGAGGAGGAGGCCAAAGAAGCCACTTCTTTGCTGCTTGCTTAGGTTAGACTAAGCCAACACTCAGACATCATTTTCTATGTTACGGCCCAAAATGAACCAAGCTGTCATTTAAATTTTTATGTATGACCCTCATGGCTTCAAGTTAAAAGAAGGCAAAGAGTCTCATTGACTCCCTAAACCACCATAGAGATGATCACTTCCTATTTTAACCCCCCAGACATCCTCTATTTCTCCTTCCCGCCATCCCACGTCCATTTCTTCTTCCTCTCTGCTGCCTGTTCCTACCTGTCTCATTTGCATAGGATGCCTTATTTGCATACATATGAGCTAAAGAGAAAGGGGATTTGGGAGCTGGAGGAAAAAAAAAAAAAAAACACGGGAAAGAGGAGGAGGCGAGATATGCAGGCAGGCGGCTGCTGATGAAAAGAAATGAAAAAGGGGCCTTTCAGGAGGAAGCTGCATCCGCCACCCTTCTCCCTCTCTTTCTCTCTCTGTCTCTCCTGATTTTTTTCCCACCTTTTCTCTTTCAATTCTGTTCTCGCCCTTTAGGTCGCACCTTAGAGAGTGCCTGCAAAGGCCCCATTAACGTGAAATATCAGGCCGAGAGACGGAGAGGGCGAAGACGGGGAGGGGGGGGGGAGAGAAAAAAAAGGGGAACAAATAACCAGCAAAAGAGCAAATGCAGCGTGGGCCAAGTAAGAAGAGGGGGATAAAAACAGAAGAGAAAAGAAAAACAAAGAGAAAAAGCTGACAGATAAATACGGCAAAGGAGCTTGTGTGTACGGATCAGCCATCTATTCCCTGCAGCAGCCTGGCTCTGTGTTGCTGCGGCGTTGCTGTTGCTGTGGTGGCGATGGATGGTTGCTTCGGCAGAGCAACATTGATTGGTTGTGAAGTAAATCCCCCCGTTTTGTAAGCCCCGCGGGGTGAGCTGTTTCCCTCTGAAAAGGACGGAACATGACAAGCCCCTTTGCTTCAGTTGCACATTAAACATGTACACCGAGGGTGCAACAAAATATCCTCGCACATCCGCTTAAACCCCCCCCCCCCGAAACATACAGGAAAACGTGAGGAGCAGCCCATCTCCTACGTCTCCACATCAGGACGACCCAGATGCAGCCCATGAAATCCGTCCCTGGCTGCATACAAATACCTCAGCGTCTCACACACCGACACACACGCACCTTCCCACACACACACACACGCACACAAACAGCCATATTTATCCAGCTCGCTCCTGCTAATTGCATGCTTCTAATAACCTGGTGTAGATAGAAAACAGAGCCGTGCTCTCTCTTGTCTCTCGTCTCCCCGTGGACAGAGTCCAGACATGAGGCAACTGCAGAAGCCAGGAATATGAAAAGGCAGCTGGAGATAGGAGAAGGGCAGATACAGATGATTGTGTCTTGTTTGCGTGTTTGTGTGCGCGTTCGTTCGTCTTCTGCTCTTTGTTTGATCTCTACAGCCGGGCCCAAAACGGTGCAGCAAAACTGAAATAGCATTCCTGCAACACACATGCATAGACATGAGCAACAATGCACTGATCAGTTTTGTGACCTATTTCTGTTCTCTGATTTAAAAAAAATAATGCTTAGACATTTTTTTGCTACTGAAACAATGATTTTTGTTTAAAACAAAGACAAAATAATAAACAAAATTTTTATTTTACATTCTAATGATAGATAGGCCTAAATTAAAGTACACTGACTTGCCAAGGATTTCTTTAAAAATGTAATGGTTTCTAAGAAAATTGCTACTCAAAATTTGTTAACACCTGATTTCAAGTGGCTTCCTCTTCTTCTGTTCTGAGTTTTCACATTTTATTTGATGATTGCTACAAACACAAACATGGCAAATATTTGCAAACAGAGCCCCATGTCTGTTTTTGCTCGGCCTACGCAATATGCGGCTTCACAAGAAAATGGCTTCTTCCTTTAATACCAGAAAAACTTGGGTTTATTGTGAGTTACAGGTTAATCAGTATTTCTCTTTTAATTTTAAGTGGTAGAAGCTGTGACTGTGAATATGCTCACAGACAAAAATGTTCTCGATATAAATTTGATCCAGTCTTTGAAATTCCTTTTTTGTAGTAACAACTTCTGCTCTGAAGAGTGTTTAGGTCCATGTAACCTGGTAGCATTGAACCAACAAAGTTTGGATTTTTTTTTTTTTTACTAAAAATTTTGGACTCCAGAAGATTTTTTCTGTAAACTTTCACGGACCAGTCGCGCTACAAGCTACAGACCAATATCTGTGTTTGTACATGTTTGTGAGTGCACCCACACGCGCGTGCAATCGCTTGTGTGTGAGGCATCTCCAGGGTACCATCAGGAGCGGGTAGAGAGAGGACAGTCTGCGGGGGGAAGAGAAGGGGGAGAAAGTGATGAAAGGTGGCAGGGGGTAAGGAGCAGAGATGAAAGCATGGAGGGTAAAAAGGGCAGAGAAGGGATGCGAGAAGGGAGAAACAAAGGGGAGAGGATGTGCCGAGCCGGGTTGAGGGAAAGAGGGAAGGACAGATGCACTGACTGCTGATTGGACAGAGAACAAGGGGAGAAGCGAGGGAGAGAGCAGAGGAGGGAAAGAAAGAGCCTGTCACCTCTAGTCAGCGGCTATTAGCGGCAGCAGCAGCTCTGAGACACCATCCCTCATTCTGCTCTGCCAGCGCTGGCACAATTAGACACACACACACACACACACACACACGCACACACACATGCACGCCCGGACGCACGCGCTATCACGCACACGTTCATACATCCATCTTTCTGCTCCCTGATTCTGTGCGTGTGTGTGGCTGAGACTAATTGAGAGAGTGCGTCAGGCTGGGCGCAGTGTTTTTTTTTGTCTTGGTCTGCTATGTGTGTGCGCGTGCGTGTGTATGTGTTCACGTAATGAGGAGGGAAAGAGAGAACGTCCTTGCGTTTGATCTGCTTGTGTGCATACGTCCGTGCATGCATGCATGTGTGTGTGCAGCACACAGGGCCCCCTGCCCAGGCCTGAGAGTGACTGATAGAGTCCATGCCAACTGGAGCTGCATGCCACAGTCTCCACGCCTGCACCCGTGTCCTGCCACTGCCAGCCCCCTCGTCTCTCATCTCTCCGTTTCCCTCTGTCGGCCTCCTCCTTCTCATCTTCCTCAATCCTTCCAGCTTCTTTTTTCCCTGGTTCATGTTAAATCGCTTTGTTTTTTTCAGGGTTTTTTTTCCCGGCAAGACAGCTCTTCCCTTTTTCCCTCTCATTTGATGCCCTCTCATCCTTGAATCTTTTTAATAGTCGAAGCTCAACCTGCCCTCCTCTAATTTGTCTGACTAATTTGTCAGTGCGTCCATTTGACGCACCGACGCCACATTTCGTGACAGCCTTTCTGTTTATCCCGCTCTAAAAATGTTTTGCTTTTACCTTCCACCTCAAAATGAACCACTTTCCTTCTCCGTTTTATTTTTTTATAATCCTCTAGTCATCTTCTCTTCTTCCTTCTTTTCCCCCTACATCAATAATTAATTTTCCGCATGCCGCCACTAGTGGCAGCTGTTTCCTATTTTCCGCTCCATTCATAAACCCTTTCCTCAATACTGTCTTGATATTTTTGCTCTCATCTTTCCACTTTCTCCATTTTTTTCCTCGTCTACTCTGAAATGTCCCTTTTCATGGCTCGCCTTCATTTTCATCGGAATCCTCATTATTTACTACCTACTATCACTCTTCGCCCTTCCCTTTCTCTCCCTTCCCCCTTCTCGCTCCTCTATCACCTTCTTCTCAGCCGTGAATCTCCTCATTTCCATAGAGCTTTGCAGCAGGCAAACCAGCCTGGCTCCTCACACATGCGCATGAATCGACGCAGCACGCATTCCTCCATCCTGAAACGTAGAGGTCAGGGAAGATGAGCACGTGACGTGTTTATGCACTCGGACAGGTCTTTTATGCAATGAGATTTGACTGCTAATTTCTTCCTATTTTGTATTTCTTGTTTTACTTGGTACATTTTTTTGGTGCCAACAGCTGTTACTGACAGTAACCAGACATCAAATGGGCAGACACAGAAAGGGGGGGGAAGACATGCAGCAAACGTTTCAAGTTCGGGATCGAACCCGGGATGAACGGATACACCTGCCTGAATTCTTCGTACTTTATTGGAAGATAGCATGAGAAAATAATTTTGTTTATCATTTTAATACATTAATATCTGCATTCGTATTCAGCCTTCACATACTAAAAGCGAAACTGAAAAGCCAAGCAAGCAGAGAGCATTATTCAGAGGTGAAGCCAAGATCACCTCTGATCTCAGTAAAGAGGAGCTGCAAAGATTCACTGCTCAGGTGGGATAATCTGCAGGTCAGACAACTGTTAGTTGTGCATTCCATACATCTCACCTACTCTTGACCTGTTGAAGTAAACTACACCTTCTACTGTCAAACATGGTAGGTGAAGCTGATTAGAGTTCATATGTAGATCTGTGGAGTCGTAAATAAGATCCAGCTAAGCTAAGAGGCTAGATGGAGAGAGTATTCATTGGAGAAGGAGCCTGCAATGGGAAGATCATGCTGTGTCTTATTTAAGGGTATCAGAGTAAATCGGGGTTGAATACAAATTTATGTCGCAGTTTTCAGATTTTTGCTTGCATTCACAAAACCACACACACATTCACACACACTGATGGTAAGCTACTGCACTTAAAAAACAACATTTTGGAAAACACATGTCACTTTTCACAATTATGTACTGCTGTGTTATTGAATCAAATTAAATCCCAATATAAAACACTGACATTTGAGGTTATAATGTGTTCAAAATCTATACCATTCACTTTGGTTCAGATTTATGCATTCGGAACGATAGTGACTGATAGTTTGAGACCTGTTCTTTTATGAGAAATTATGGCTGTGCCACGGAAGTCCAGTACCTCAACGTGGCAGGGTGCATAGAGTTTAAACATTGAACCCAGTCTATTACGAGGAGTCGAAACTAACCTGCCTTATTACGGCAGAGCAGTAAAAAAACATACCTGTGGAAATTCTGCCTTTTTTTTTTAAAGCTTGTCTGCATTGTTTTCATTGCAACTTTGAGTCCACAGAACAAACAGCAGCAGATCAAGAGAGAGACGAAAGCGGACGAAGAGAAAGTCTGCTTATTAGGGCACCACTGGCTGCAGCGTAAATGTGATTCATTGGGAGAGCAGCAAAGACACAAAGGGAGCGAGAGACAGAATGAGAAAGAGGGAGATGGATCGACTTGTGATCTGGGGCGGCTCAGGATCAGGGTGGCTGTCTGCTGTCCTAAGGGAAAGAAAGGGCTCGCTCATTATTTCAGGAGGGTGACACTGGTTTTCACCACGCGTAGAATAAATAGGAACGCCGCAGTCCAGGCTGCACAAGTTATCACTGTGCAAAATAGGCTGACAGCACATTATCCAGCAGCAGGCAGAGGTCTATCTGTCTCAGGTAATGGTCACCTTCTGCATTCCTTTTGTGAGCTTGCCCCTTATCACACAAACTCCTAAGCCCGTGTGGAAATATGAACGACCTTATCTGTTTCTAGAAACCCCGTACATGAAATTTCATCAGTATGCGAGCATCCTGTGTATCTTTTTGTGTGTGTTGGTTGGGGGTTGGGGAGACGTCTGCATGCGATGACGTGTGCGCACTCGTGTGTGAGACGCTGGTGCAGCCGTGCAAGCCTGTGACTTACTCTGTGTGACATTTGACATACTAAAGTGCCCGCAGTGTCTGCTCCACGGGACCCGGGCTGCTCTCTGAGAGCACGGCAGCACGCCTCCGCTCCCACTCGCCGCATCGCATCTCGTCAAGTCTGTCCCCTCGCATTTTCATTTTCCCATTTCGCCTCATTCATATGCTATTTTTGGATTTAAAAACCAGGTAGGCTTTTATTTCCCCCCCCTTCCCATCTGGTTTCCAGTCAATACGATACCCCCTGTCCCTGTCACCTGTTATTCTCTTTTCTGCTACATTTTCCCATCCTCTCATCTGTTTTCTGTTTTTTCTCTGTCCTTTTATCGTCTCTCGGCTAACACCATGGCCCATTAGCTTAGTTCACTCCCATTGCCTTGATAACTTTGAGTGGGTATGCTAGAGTTGTGTTAAGCAGCGATGGGTTTGTTGTTTGTCTTTGTTGACACACGTTTCTTTGAGAAGGAAGCAGTGGGAAGGGCCAGTCTGCCGCCGCCGCCACCACCGGTGTTTCTGGACTCCTGTGCTCACTTGCATCCGCTCAAACTTGCACACATCAGCTCAACGAGAGCGCCCACCACGCACGCTCCAGATAAACAAGTGCGCTCACATCTCCCAGGAAGTTACCATGGCAACTCCCTCTCTTTCATTCCCCTCACCGGTTCACTCTGTCTCTCTCTGACTGAGCCGCCTGGTTGGCTGGCTGTCCTGGAGGCGAGACAATAGCGGGTATCAAGGCCAATGTCACTTTTTACTCCTCCCCTTCATCATTTTCTACTCCCCATTTTCTGTCTAAAACCAGCCAAAACCCAACCAGCACTATACATATAATAAAAGCAGGAAAGAAAACACTTGTATTGATAAATGTGACATCACATGTATCAATGTGATGTCACATTTGAAAACAATAGTACAGTATTCAGTGAGTTTCTTGCAATTCTGCTCAATCTCTCCCCTTTCCCACTCCCTTTTCTTTACTTTTTTGCATAATGTGACCAATTGCCTTCTTCCCTTTGTAGGGCGCGAGAGGAAAAGGGGATTTCATGCAGGCTAACTAAGCCCCTAATCCCCTGTTTCATGCCAGTCTCCCTGTCTCACTCTCTCTATTTTGGGTTACTGAAATTTGTGCGTTTTCACCAAGTTGCCATGGCGGAAAGAAGTATTAAGATTATTCCAATCTGTAGATATTCAGTAACTAGGCTTGCAGCTAACCTAATCAGCATAAAGTGTGTGAAGATTTTTGGCAAAGCCACGAATGAATGAATGAATGAATGAATGAATGAATGAATGAATGAAATGAGGTTAATCACGGATCCTAAAAGGTTTACACATATAGTTACTTGCAAATTGAACGTTTTTACATTTTGCTGTGTTACGACTGAGTCTGTTGCATATTATAGCACATTATCATTTGTTAGAAATAAAAATCAGAAAGGCTTGTTGACCATTTATTTTCGAGCTCCTTGAATTGATACACTGTAGAACTACTTTTCACAGCAATATTTTGCTAATTTTTCTTTGCAAAATAGCTCAAGCTCCATCAGATAGCATGGAGAGCACCTGTGAACAGCAACCTTCAAATCTTATTCTACATTCTCAATTGGCTTTAATGCTGGACTTTGACTGAGGTATTCCGATACACGAATATGATCCTATTCCATGTAGTCCAAAACGGCCTCCACTGAAACAGAATGGCCATGTCAATATTATGTAAGCATCCATTTTAACTTTGGTGCCATCCAGTCTTCACCTTGGCATTGGGATTACATTAATAAATCAAAAAGTTTTAATACTTTACGTTAAAGAATGACTGATTGATAGACTCATCTATGTGATCGTCACAGTGAAGAAAGAGTTGAACCAATATTTAGTGGTTCTTCTATGTTGAGACTCTCCCCTCTGGTCATGAGAAATTGATCATGACTGAATGATAATTTCGATTTTTTTGTGCCGTTCAGGAATTGCAGTCTTCCTGTAGTTTTAGCAATAACAGCGGAGGGAGCGAACAAAGCCATTCAGTCCGTGTTGGCCACACTTTCAAATACTGAATTAACATTAACAGCCATCTTGTTCGGCTTGGCACTTCTCCCTTCGCAGTGGAGGGCCATTGTTTACAGTGAAGGCAATTTCCTGTAAGCTTCAGGCTTCAGTCTGGAGCTGGCACATTGCGTACACCACGACCAAACTTTAGAGATTGGGTAAAATTTTTAAACTTCAACAGAGTCCACACCTCCAGCAAGCTATTGTTTCTCAATAGCCAAGTCCAGACCCTCTGTATGAAGCAAACTGTAGAACAAGGGGGTTGGTTTTTATCAAGCTGCACATCCTCTCCACATACAGAATTTTAAAAAATATGCTTTTGAAACTGTTTTTTAAAAGCCCTTAATCAGAACACAGTTTGCGTGTGAACTAGGGCGCAGACAGTAAAAAACTGTTTTTCAAACTATTGATGTTTGATTAAAAATCCAATTAACCCTTTTTTAGGCTACAACCACTTCAGAGTTGTCAATCCTTTCTGAAAACAACTTGAGGCTATTGAGGGTAACATTTCAGTTCATTTCAGGTAGGATCATTAAGTTATAGCAGGGTATGTTACTTTTATTCTACATAAATAAGGAATAACCATTCTTATTTTCTTTTACCTGCTGCAACTCTGCTCACTGTTTCTTTAAAGTTTTACAAAAGTTCCTGTTTTCTGGATTTTTGTTTAAGAATAGTCATTGCCTCTATTGTTAACATTAATAATGGATGACTATAGATTTAAATACAACAGCGTGGTTTAGCAAATGTGCCATACTTAGCGACAGTAAAGAGGAGTTGAAGTGGCTGTTCTTAAAGCAGATGGGAGTCTTTGGCTGTAATGCTCCCTCACTGTCTGTCTCACGTCTTTCTTTCCGCCTCTGAATGACTGCAGCTCAGACCGTCACTCCGTGGTGGATGTGTGCGAGGAGGCAAGAGAGTGAGGAAGGAAGGAAGAGAGCTGTCAGGCGCTCCGGCTAAGCATCTAATAGGTTCCCATACTGAACTGACATTTGAAGGCTGCAGGAGCATTAGTCTCGAAATGAAAAGAGAGACGGATCTGGAGAAAGAGAGAAAGAGAGAGAGGGAGAGAGACTGGGTGTGCAGCAAGCGTTCTGCAGCCTTTATCAATGGATCTGTCTATCCTTTCGCTCTGCGCAGCCTCATCTCTGTGATCTCCACCCACCAGAGTCCTCCGCCTCCTCACACCGTCCCCTGGCCTCTCGCTGTATATCTATCGAGCCCAGAAAGAAGAGACGGGAAGGACGGAGATGAAAGGAGGGAGAAGGAATACAGTCAGCGGTTGACCCAGGGAGCGCTGAATGAGCATGCGAGGCATGGCAAGAGGGATGAGAGGAACTGATGAAAAAGAGATAAGAGCCAAAGAAGGGGTGAGAAGACTGAATGTTAAATGTATAATTAAAGGTATGTCCTGATGGAGACGGATGTGGCAGAGCTGACAAAGGCAGCTAATAGAAATAAATAGACAGAAAGATGGACACAAGACAGGTACATCAACAGACATCCAGAGTGAAGACCGTTTGCCCTAAATCTCAGTCTCCCTCTCTGTCTGACAGCAACGTCGAGAGATCAGAGGCTTCTCACAGCCTCTTTATGCTCAATTTATCTCCTGTCATTTGTCAGTCATGTTTTCTTCTAGGCTACTTTCGGGGCTCTCATTTCAGTCTCTCAAGAGCCATCTCAGGTAATCTACTACAAACAGCTGCAACTCCTGGAACTAGAAGATAACTGCATTACTGTCTTGGCTTAGGCAAGATCCAGGAACCAAATGGCTTCTGGAGACGAACTATTCAAAGCTAGGCATTAGGCCAGAGTGTTACTGGGAGGGTGGCTCTGGGGTGAGTGGCGCTATCCATTAACTATTAACTTCCTCAGTCATTTTACGAAAGAGTAAAAAACATTTATTGAAGTTATCTTGAGATACAATTTTCCATCATATTTTAACATCTACTGATAAATAATGGGAAAACACAACTTTATCTAGGCCTTGAAAACTTCAAATGAAGAAATACTTTCAGATGAATGTTAACAAGTCATGTTATGATGGTGGACATCCAGAGAGCTCTTGAAATGACTTCAACTTTGTCAAAAGGAAAAGTACCTGCTTTTGAAAAGATTCCCTATTTATACATTGTTTACATCAATATTTTTATGAATTTTTCTTATTGGAGACATATTCTGAACATTTTGTAGAATACTCTAGACTCTGGAAGCAAGAAAGAAGCACCTAAATAAATGTATGAAAAGGGCATAAGGTTAACAGCCACATTCCCTGAATTGTAAAACACACTTTCCTGCGTATATGTGGTTTACTTTGGGTGGTCACTCTTCCAACATTCACAATAAATGTCTGATGGAGGTTTGCTGTCTGGACTTTAATGTGTGTCTCTGTGCACTTGTTTGCAATGACAATCAGTCGCAAAGTTTGCTGTGCATATGTAAATACATACGTATCTGTGTGTACACACGTGCATCTAAATCTGTGAGGGAGCCTGTGTGTGGAGATGATAAGCACCTGAGCCCTGAGGCGGCCTTCAGATTTCCCCTCACGTCCTCGGTGAAATCAGCCCAATCACTGCACTGTCATCTCCCTGCCACCAGAGAGAGGCCTGCGCTGCATACTGACAAGCTCATTTGCCTAGTGCTGTGTACACACATGCATGCACACACGCACGAGCATGTGCACGCTCACTTATGCCCTCCAGGCTTTCCACTTTCTCCCAAAATTGAGTTCAAATAGAACCACTGTGGGAGACATTTGTTGGGATTTTTTTTTTTTTTTTTTTTTTTTTTTTTTGCGCAGGTGAGAAAAAAATGCTTCCTTCTTTTTATATTTGCCAAATTGAAGTGTAATTTTTCTTCCAGCACGCCACAGTCAGATGAATACCTTAACCCCAAATGGATCATCAAATATTACTTATTACGGCTAAGATTCCCTATATGAGTTGCATTAAAAATTCACCTGGTGTTGATGGCAACTGAAGCTTCCCATTGATCAGAGAACAGAACTGATTCCAATCTTGCCCGTGTGTGGATAAGTTCGAAAAGGTTACTTCTGATGCGCTGCCATATTTGATTCATTACATTTTACAACTGACTCAAAAGTGATTCTTCTGAATCTTAAAAATTAAAAGTAACAGAAAGCAAAATAAACCAAAAAATATTTATATGTGATATCTTGTTTTGGCAGCTATATTTTAGCTTTATGCCTTTCATGCACACCAAAGTAAAAAAATGCATTATTTGGCAGTGGTTTCAGTTTATACTTAATCTTTTGAACGTAGTTGCAGTGCTTGTACAAACCAGACCATCTCCAATACTATTACCTTGTTAAATAGTCCCACAGGGTTCTGGTATGGAGCCACTTTTTATTTTTATTTTTTGTTTGTTTTATGGCCTCCTGTTTGAACTGATGATCAATACTTTGTGAACATCTGTATAATGCACTTATGCAGCTGATATTGAATTGTGCTGCAATATCTTCAAACACAATCTTCATCACAGTATCAATGTTTGCAATACTGGAAATGATTTATGTGTGAAATGCAAGATGGGGTAGGCTATTTTTATTCCATTCAAGCTGCATGACAGTAATACTGTGTATTTGGTCAAATTAATGATTAATATGCTTAAATACATACTGGCAGGGGCATTCTTTTCATTAGATATAACTGCTTTTTACTTGTTAATGGAATTATGAAATTATACCTTGTGTTTGTATGATAATTGTCCCTGACATTGTTCCATAATTAGACAATTAACTCTTTCAAGCACAGTTGTCCATTCAAGTCATGGAAATCTAATAGTTGGGTTTGACTAATTTAAATCTCCATATAATCCCATCTTACAACTCTGACCATATGGAGACATTGATTAGTGTCTGATTAGTGAACGTGGTAAGATATCCATGGAGGCATGGGCTGTTTTATGACAATTTTAAAAAGTGAGACCTTTAAGAGCCCAATACATTTATGCGTCATAGCATTTTATTGGTTATAAAGACTTTTAATGAGTGACCAGAGATAGAGAAGGGGTTTCTCTGGTTATATACATGATTATATAGACTGAAAATATATGTAGCTCTTGCCCTCCTCCTGTTTCGGCAGGTCATTTGAGTATGATGGCTAGAGAGAGGAAAATACCCGCTCCTCCAGTTGAATGTTTGGAAATTTGTCTAATAGTGAAAAACACAGTAATGGCTTCAGAAAAGATGCCATTCATCACTTTTCTTAAGGTGACACTGACCAAACATTCACATCAAGCTATGAAAGATATAGTGCCCATCCGTATAATAAACAGTCCATTCCAGATTTGCCAATTTTGCAAATCCATCCATCCATCCATCCATTTTCTGTTCACCCTTGTCCCTAATGGGGTCGGGAGTTGCTGGTGCCGATCTCCAGCTACGTTCCGGGCGAGAGGCGGGGTTCACCCTGGACAGGTCGCCAGTCTATCACAGGGCAACACAGAGACAGACAGGACACACAACCATTCACACACACACTCACACCTAGGGAGAATTTAAAGAGACCAAATAACCTGACAGTCATGTTTTTGGACTGTGAGAGGAAGCCGGAGAACCCGGAGAGAACCCACCATACACAGGGAGAACATGCAAACTCCATGCAGAAAGATCCCGGGCCGGGAATCGAACCCAGGACCTTCTTGCTTGCAAGGCAACAGCTCTACCAACTGCACCACTGTGCAGTGCAATTTTGCAAATGCCCTGACTAATTAGCAAGCTAATATAAACTCGGATGCTTTTATTGTTACATTAAGAAGAGAAGGACTGGAATAAAGGTTTACTCTTCTTGCTGGCTTTTCCCAGCAGGCACTATAAAATTTCAATGCATTCCTTAAAATTGAATGAGAACTTTAACACTAACCTATAAAAATATCTACAGTGCACACTAAAAACATTGTAATAAGTAACTGGGATGATAGGTTGATTTAAAAGATTAACTGGAAACCAAAAAATATATTGTGTGGAGTTGGAGTTAATCGTAGTTGCTTTTCTGATGGTTTTCATATTTTTGTTGATCAATTTCTGCTTCATTATCACATCACTGAGCGTTTACATTCTGTTGACCCAAAACTGTCCTTAAAACCTATATATAGAGACAGACAAGCGGAAGACAGACATTTACGAGCTGCAGGCTGAATGAGCGGATTTGAGAGGAAGCATCTTGCCGTATTTGTTCATGTTTTGCAGTCCTGTAACGTGCGAGCTTGAGAGTAAGAAAACGCAGAGAATATATTAATTCTGCATGTGTTTATGTCCGTGTGCCTTGCCGAGCTTGTGCGGCGGCAGAAGCCACACAGAGTGCTGCTCTCCTGTCAGTGTGATTAGACGGCTGCACTGACAGAGCAGCGATGGAGAGACCAGAGGGAGAGATAGAAAGCGGCGGAGAGACGGGGAAAGACTTTCAACCGAGGCGGGGGATTTGAGGGAGGGAGTCTTCAAAGAGCATGCGGCCAGGCGCCTGACACGTACAGCATTTCTGCCTCTGTTTTTCAGACGCACTCACCCGAATGTTAACACTCACCCAGGGCTGCAGTGAGGTCATTTTAGCTCCGCTTTCCTTTCGGTTTAACATGAGCACAACACTTATCTATGCATGCACACAGTTCACCTTGACTCTCTTTCCTCAGCCCAAAAGAGGCCAATGTGAGAGCGTGTCTCAGTGTCGGATGAGAGGTTTCCATGAGAACAGCCACAGCGGCAACCCCCATGGGCTCATTTACATATTCAAGTGCAGAAGTGTGGTTGAATTACAGTGATTGAATGACCTAATCGATAGGGTGGACTTAATGGATGGATGCAAGGAAGGACAGACAGAGGAGAATGGAGATGAGGAGAAAGCGAGCTGAGAGGAAGAGGGGCGTGCCAGCTGATGGTAAATCGGAGTGCACATGGTGCAATGGAGCAGCATTTTGGGTACAAATTGAAATCGGTTTGTGTTTTCCGATTCAAGCCATACAAGTACCTACGGCTCAGTGTATGCATATTAACCATGGCTAGTACCCACACGTCCTGAGCAAGTTACATAAAAAAATATAAGGAAGGGAAAAATTGGAGGGCAAACATTTTTAAATATTTAGTTGCACAAAATGGTGTAAGAAGAAATTGCGGCACTCATCTTGGTATTTCTTGTCAGTAATGGGCATCCAACTTTATGTGATGAACTAAGCCCCAAATATTGACTTGGGTGCTTCATCTATGTTCGAAACTCTTCTTTTTATGTAAGAAAAGATGTAACTCAAGTTACCTGTTGTGTAGATGCCAGAAAGCATCAACAACAATAATGAGCTGAGAAGGCAGGAGCTTCGCCCCCTTGTGGATAACAGATGACACACACATAAAAAAATGAAAACAAAGAAATGAAAAATCAACTGAACTTTACTAGTGCTTTGTAAGCTTGTATTGCAAATGTATTTTAACATGAGGAGTTAAAAAGCGTTTTGTAATCAATTATGTAATCAGAAGAAAAAAAGCAGGCATCAGTAGATTTTAATAGAAACATTTTAAATTGGGCATTTGCTTCTCAGCACAAGTTGAAGTCATGTTGTTGAATCTACAAAAAATACCAACAATAACACAGTTTAAGCACCAACTAATTAAGATGGTTTTCCCCCCTAAACAAGTACCACTGCTAAAGCCATATTACTTCAACGGAGCGCTTCGGTACTCAATATGACAGATTAAAAACAAAGCTATCTCAGGAGTTTTGAACACAATGTTTTTGGTTCGTTGTTGATCTCTGTGAGCTCACCCTCAGCACACAAACTATGATGAGTAAGCACCAGTGTTTTGGTGCCTGAGTTGCTGCTTTTGGTGGTGAAAGCTGAAACAAAATGGTCCCCAGCTAGCACTAGCATCAGTTTATCCCTTCCTTTCTTTAGAGGGAAACCCACCGGAGAGCAATAACAATGTGGCATCCCAGGTCCACTGAAGAATGACCCGGGGTCCTGCTGGGGTGAGGTCTATGCTGGATTTGTCCCACTAGTCCGCTACTCCTATTTTTAAAAGCAGAGACTGCACAGGGAGCTGCCACTGTGAGGTACAAGGACAGGGCAGAAAATGTGTGATAAAGCAAATCCAAGAAAAAAAAAGTGAAAGACCTTCAGAAGGCCAGCAGAAACTTTGAGCGGTTGTGAGAAAGACTGACTCTTTCTTGAAAAAAAAAACAAAAAAGAGGGGGCTTAAAACTACTGCAGGGTACAAGCATTCCCTTGAATTATCAAACATTAAGATCCATAATTGTATGCTGTGATCTTCTTAAACTTTTTTTATTTTTTTCATCGTCCTTGACTCTCTTGCTGACCACACAAATTCACTGGACATGCAACGGCCAATTTTCTGAAAGGCAGCCTTCGCTCTGCTTGGCTGTGTCTAAAAGCCCAAGATTATCTAAGCATCAGTAAGCCACCGAGGAAGTGGATCAATCATGGTTTTATTATGATGAGTGCGTTGGGGTGGCTGCGCAGAAAAGTAAATGGTGCTACATTATGCAGTGCAATAACTTTCCATAACGGAAAGGCAGCCGCAAGAGGCGAGCAGCACAATGAGATGTTTACATAAACATAACGGAAAGGATGCTGACTGTGTGGAATTGACAGTTTATGGAGGTGTGTGAAGCTTCCAAGAGCACAATGTGGAGATGCTGTGTTCTGACAAACAAACAAAAAAAAAAAAATAGAGAAAGAAATCTGTGTTTGACGGTGGATTTGTGGCGCATTTCTTTTAATCTCTTTGCAAATTCACACGCGCATCCGCACCCAGATGTTTGATTTGGTGCAGTGGCGAGAGCTGGACCGGAGGTGAGGCCGCAATCAGCAGCTGCTGTGACAATGGAGCCCCGGTGGTCAGAGGGACAGAGGAGTGCGATGGGTGGTGGAGGATTCAGAGCGAGATGGGGGGAGGGAGAGAGGTCTGCTGGGGGAATCAGTGATGGGGAAAATGGATGGAGGCGAGGGGAGAAACGCGGGGGTTGGGGGAGGAGCTGGGGTGGGCGGCTCTAATGGCCCGAAGACACAGCTGGCTGCAGACACCGAAGGACATAGACACCGAGAGAGTGAGACAGACTGAAGGAGGGCGATGGCGGCGGCGTGGGGTGCAAAGCAGATAAAAATAGAGGGGGAAGAGAAAGCAAGAGATGAGGAAAGGAAAGAAAAAGATTCTTCCTCTTTTGTAAGATTTCTGCATCTGGTCGCCTACTGTGGTGGACATGGACGCTCATAGCTCGTGCACGCACAAACAAACACATGAATGCCGCTGCCATGCATAACAATGAATTATCCATGGAACAATGGTGGCTCCTTATTAATAATGAACATTAAGGATGAGACAAACATAAGAGGCAGGGTGGTAAAACGACAGGAAATTTTGATTTACTTCAGTTCCAACCATTTACGGAAAGTGGATTAGAAAACACCATGACTATAGAAGGTCATAACATTTTTTTTTTAACCATTTGAATACTTCTAATGTGACCATACCAAATATTTCCTGTGAGGGACAAACCAAAAAGTTTGTGGCTTTTAAACTAGAAAACCCTGAGCTTCATCTGGCTAGTCAGAAACCAAAAACTATAAAATCTTTACAAATGCACCGGGTGTACATGCAAGCAGGTTCGTTAACATAAACAAACTTTGGTGTGGATGTCGTTACTGCAGGAAGAATTACTTGGTGGCAGCTATTTTGTGCATCAGTGAGGTTTTTAAAATGAAATCAGATGAAGAAGAGAACAATGAGGAACTATTTAAAAGGCAAAAATATTTTATATACGTTCAGACATGTCTGTAGTTCAATCAGGCTGTGAGAGAGTGCTACTTTAGCTGATAACAAGAAGGCAGGACAGGGTGCAACAAAAATGTTCTTTATCCTTTTGAGGTTTCTGGAAAATGTTGGCCGAGTTAAAGTAAGGAACTCTATTCTCTACAAAAATGCACTTAGAGACTGCTGCTTTAGCAGTGGCAGTTGTGATATGAGAGCTAATCGCTAATTGAAGACACTGAAGACAAGTGAAAATGTCTACGTTGTGAAATAAATGATTTCAATCCTTCCTTTCCCACAAAATCTCTGCTTTCAATCTAAAAAACTGAACAATGAATATCTCAAATAGTCTTTGTTTACATTTAGGTTCCCGATGAGAAATTGGAATTGGCTAAAATCGGCCAACATTTCCCCCAAAAGCAGAAAAATCAGCTGCTAAATTCTGAATGACGCATTTCGATTTCCAGCAAAAGCGCTGGCTCCTCCGACGGATGCACCTCAACTATTAACTGTAATAATGACATAATGCAGAATGAATATATTAACGAGGAGAAGAAATGTGAATTTGTAAACTCCGCTGAGACGGGAATGTGTAATTATGTGCCATGCAGGAGAGAGAAAGAGAGATAGAGGGATATGAGAGAATGATGAATAATGAAAAAAATAGAGAGCAGACCAAATAATGTGGCGTAATATTCTAAAGGGGAGCATACCAAAAGGGGAAGAAGATTGGCGTTAGAACAGCAGATGTAAGATGAAGATAGAAAAAAAGCAGGAGGGGGTAAAACAGAGAGGAAGAGGCAGAAGTGGAGGAGTGAGAGGGAGGAGGCGTGGGGTCGGATGTTGACAGAGCAAAACGGAGAGACACGCTGCAAGAAAGAGAAAGAGTGGCATCTGTGCACACCAGGAGAGCAGTGGAGAGCATAAAAGGTTAACAGAAAGGGAGCTGGGGAGGAGAAGCTGGGTCAAGGAAGAGGCAGACAGAAACAGTGGAAGACGGAGGCTCCGAGGGAGAAGGCAGGGGGTGAAAAGGGGATGACTCAAAAAGAAGCAAGGAATGAGTCGGAAGGGCGGAAGCAGATTGCCACGAGGAAAGATGGATCTGTTGCAGGCTAGGAACAGAAAGGAAGTGGTGCAGGGAAGACAGTTACATGAGGAAGAGTCAGAAGGAGTCCCATTTATCTCCAAGGTGAGGCTTTAAAACCTACCTGCCTTACTCGTTTTAAACAGTGAGCAAGGAAAGTCTACTTGTTTCAGATCAACAGAGCCTAGAGGGTGCCAGGTGAGGAAAAAAAAAAAACGGAAATCCATTTCCAGAGCTTTGGAAAGCACACCGATAGATCTCCAATAACACTGACGTCTATGTGCAGCAGGTGCTGTGGTGAGCCATGTTTTCAGTTTGAAGCTGAAAGGGTAGAAACAGCGGTCAACACAGCGGTCTCGCTTAAAAAGGGTTTAGAGGCCGTCCCTCTGGGAGATGGCTATATTTAGCAACTTTAATAGTTTTCATGCCATGCCTTCTTTAGAGAACAAAACCTTTTAATTGATCGTTGAAGTTGTCCAGGTTTAAATCTAATGGATCAAATTAAGTCAACTTTCATTTATAGTTGGAAATTTCGCTGAACACTTTTAATCAGATTTAGAATCAGCCAAGGCTGTGTGAACAAACAAAAAAATATAGAATTTTTTGGTTTTCAAGTCCCCACAGCACACAGACATTAGTTATGCATATATAAATAAAAGAAGAGCAGACCTGTAACTCTATTTTTAACCATTTTTTATATACATAAAAAGAAGAACAAAAAGATTGCCATGACATTGCAATAATGCTTATTTAGTTTCACAGCAGAGTATCTGACTACTCAGGCTGTAAGGTGTTCATTGTGTTCAGCAGAGAGACAACCTGGAGAAATAAACTGTCTCTGTGATGGATGGTTTAGGCAAATATTGCTCTATCGTGCCCACGTAAAGGTAAAATTGGAAAGAATTTGTATCCAGGATGTGTGGAGTCTGCAGAGATGCTAGTAGGTCCTTTTTCTGATCCTTGATGTTTACAAGTCCTTGAGAGAACAAAGGTCAGCCCTGTTGACCCCCACTGCAGACCTGATTCCTGGTTGCAATCAGCTATAGCTGATTTGTGGATAATCCAAGCCACAAACTGATGATTTATCACAATATCTGTGGAAGCAAAGCTTCAATATCAGCATCCTAATAAATTTGAACTATCTTAAACACCAAGAGATGTTTTTGAAGGCTTCAGAGTAAAGATTGGCTGGTGTTTGAAACACACCAACGGCACTGAAGAACGGGAGCTGACGACAATGTTTTGACTGGGATGAAATGGAAAATATGAACCGGAGCTTCAGATCTACGAGGTGCATTGATCTAGTCAGATTTTGTTATTGTAGATGACATGATACATGGAATCACTACAATATTTCTTTCAGTCCTGTGCTGGATACATTTTGTACATTTGCTTTGCTTCACTTTTTATACACGCTGAAGATGTCCCTCTTTAGTTGGTGCGTCTGCGTGCGCGTGTACGTGTACGTGTGTGCGTGGGTGTCGAACCACATGAATAAATATCGCCACAGAGATAGCCCAGGGTTTGTTGACTGCTCTGATGTTTAAATTTGTGCCGCGGCTTCTCCCAGCGAAGCTCGTGACTCACTCTCTGATATAAGCTAACGCGCTAAAAGCAACTCCGGGTCAGCGCTTACCTCTTCTAATTTAACGCTGAAGGGGAAAACTGCTTAGGTAGTTGCGAAGTGTTCCCAGCCCAAAGTAATCCCACCACCCCGATTACAGTCTCGGTTACTTTTTAGGGTGATCGATGTGAGCCATTGCGCTAGACGTTGCCTAATGTTAATGAGATCGACACAGATTTTGTTATTAGCCAGCTAGGCTAATGTATTCTAATGCATTCTCTGCTGCCCGTCTCTTATCCGTGCAGGATATGCATGCAGCATCCTGTCTGACTCACAGAGATCTCATTACAGATCTCTCCAGCTCAACGAAACCCTGTCGCTGGCCTCTCCACCTTCATCCATCTATCCTTCACTCCATCTCCCGTTGCTCTTTGCCCCTTTTTCTCCCCTGGTCTTTTTAGTATGCATTGCTGTGTGGCCTGTGTAGGTGAGAGTCGCTGCTTCTGCTTGAGTTCACGGGTGAATGTAAGAGGAGGAATGCAGGTGTGTGCATACATGAAAATCCAGGCTTAAGGTTGACTTTTTGCATCGTGATTTGGGTCTTGATCTTGATTCTGTTTGCATGCGTAAACATGAGAGCTAAAGCCTAATACAGACACAACTGCTATGTTGGGCAGTTTTTTCTCCCCTCCTTTTTATACATCTGCTTTGCTGCTCGCTGTCATCCAAAAATAAGGACAGGTATTCATTATGTTTTTGCTTAGTGGGGTGGAAATATATTGCAAATACTCTGATAATTGATCGTATCAAAATTCTAATTAAATTAGAAAATTCGGCTCAGGCTTATCCGTTTAAGCCTCAGGTGGTTTGTGCGCGCGTTGGTGTGTATGTGCATGTGTGTACTCTCCTTCCGGCTACCATGACTACGGCTCGGTCAGTCGATGGACATGTGAGGCAGAGAGGAAGAGGTTATTAGCATCTCTATCATGTTTTCTCTGCATGAGAACATCAGCAATTAGCCAGATCCCAAACACACTCCGTTCAGTCCTCCATCTAGGTGACTGAACATCCCTCCTGGGGATGCGAATGCAGGTCCGCCTCTGACGTGTTTGGAGTGATTGCTTTGTTTACATACTTTTTCATATTTTGCTTTGTTCCTTGTAAGAGAAAGTTTGACTGAATCAACACAGCTCATTATGTGATTTGTTGAACACCGGGTCCAGCTTATGGGAGATGGTTAGTTCTTCGTGTTTGACGTCAAAAGCGAGTGTGTATATGTGAGGGTGATTATTCTGGAAGCCCAAGGTAAAGAGGCAGCCTTCATAATAACTCTCTGATTAAAAAATAAAAATCAAACAAATGAAAAACTCCTCTGCCTCCGCTCTGCATCTACCTCCGCAGTGTGGCAACCTTTTCCTCAGAGAGTCATGAAGAGAATAGATGAGAAAGCAAACAAGAAGGGAAAGAAAAACGGAAAAGGACAAGGTTTTAAGCACAGGTTTGCAGAGCTTTGAAAAATTATTTGCCTCTTTGCCAGTTTCTTGCGTTATTCCCATTTTTGTCAAACTTAAGCGTTTCAGAAATAAAATAATTTCAGGTAAACATGACCTGAATAAATACGAACAGTTTGATTTACGATTAAACCTAACCACGTACTATGTGGAATTGTATAGTATGGTCAGAAAACCATTTTTAAAAGTAGCTTTTATTAAAAACGTGTTTTTATATATTTGTTAAAACAATTACTCTGTCCTGGCAGTACTGTATGAAACAGATAATCAAGCTCCTTTGCCTCCATAGCTTGGTCATAAACAACCAATCAGAGCCAGGAGGAGGGTCTTTACATGGTGTACGCAAGCATCATTGACCATGTGATGATGGCTCCTGGCTTCGATTGGTTGTTTTTGACCGAGTTATGTATTTCTGCAGATGGCAGTAGGACCACATAGAGACGGCAGAAGAGATTGATCTGTTCACAGATTATCTATCTCAAGTTATACTTTGACAATACAGTGAACATTTAAAGTATATGTAAAAAACATGTTTTATAAAAGTTACACACTGCAGCTATGAGGCTTGGTTGGTTCCCCAAGCCACAGTCAGAACGATTGTCCACAAACAAGAGAGCACATTGAACAATGGTGAACATTTCCTGGAGTGGATAGTCTACCAGAATTAGGCCAAGAGTGCATTGACGACTCATCTGCTAAAGCTTTTCATAGCTCTCTTGCCTCAGTTACACTGGTGCATCTGTTTTCCAGGGTCAAAACCACTGTTGACCAAAAAGACAAAGGTCAGTCTAACATGTTCCGAAGAGCATTTTGAAAATCTGATGATGCAAAAGTGGAACTTTAAAAAAAAAAAAAAAAAAAAAAAAAAAATTTAATTAGCTTCTTGTAATATGTAGTTTAAAAGTAATCCAGCAATTCAGAAATAGCCTGACAGTGAGACATGGTAGTGGTGACCTGTGGCTGCTTTGCCTCTTCGTGATCAGGACGACTTGCCATAATCTCAACTGTATTTAAAATATGCAGAAATGACTGAAACTGCAGCAACTACACCAAAAGGTTTGGAGTGTGATACTTAAAGTCTGGACATAAATCAGATTGAGATACTATGGCAGCATGACCTCAAACAGGTTGTTCATGCTCATAAACCTTCTAATGTAGCTAAATTAAAAAAAAAATGAAGCAAAGAAGAGGCGGCCTAAGTTTATATATATGTGATTATAAATGTTATATTTGGAAAGTGATAACTTTTCACCTGGGTTAAGTTTTGTTCACATAATTTAAATCATGGTTATTTTTTTTTTCTGTATTTACTTTATCCAATACTGAAATTTATTTGATAATCTGAAACAATATTTGATACATTGCAGAAAGAGAAGAAATCTGCAGGGGGCAATTTGATTTTTACATGACTGTAAACGGAAGTGAGCTAAAATAGCAATGCAGGGCGAGAAACAGTAGCAAAACAAGCTGAAGCAGTGTCAGACAGAGAGAGACCCCATTATCACACTGGCAGCTGTTTATTTATATTGTCCGCTGCCCAAATTTCAATCCAGCTTCCCTTCTATCACCACAGCAACACCATATTGTCAAACCCTATCAGCATGCCAGCAAGGCTGCTATATGCAGATCTGGCATCGGGCCGTTGCTTACTTCCAGATCCCACATGCAGAGCAGCGTTCATTGGTTTCACCACCTGGCTGGCTTACTGTGTGCCACCGGTTGCTATGGAAGCTAATTCACAGGCAGGAAACTCACTTTGCAGCACAGACACAACCAAATCACAGGAGGAGCTATCACGTACACAAGGATTGAAGGAAATGCTCACATGCTGGCATGCTAAGTTGGCCAAAAACCAAATTTCATTTTCAGGGTATTGCAACGATACTTGAAGCAGTAAAAATATCCAATATTGAAAATCAAGCATCACACGCATTACTACCACTGATTCATCACCCGTGAAAAATATTTAAATGTACTTCTACCTCATTTTTGTTGTAATTTTACTGATCTTTTAGCCACCTGTGTTGGTTTGTTGGAGCCCTAAGTAGCTGATGAGATTTTTGTCATTTTTTTAAGGTTTAAGATTAAAATTAAAGTTAATATCTTTGGAGGAAAAATACAAGCATTTCAGTCAACACCTTGTACAATTAGTTTCTGCTGCATTACAACTGCAAACCTTTTAGTGCATGTTCATACCAACTTTAAGCATCAAACATCTGATAAACTTACAAATTTTTCTTTGTAAAACAACTCCACATCAGTCAGATAGGATGTTCCTTCACTACCCATGTATAGCTTAGGGGTTTAATGGAAAATAAGAAAATCAAAACCGAAAACAGTCTGCTGCATCTTAAGTCAAAATCACTACAACTAAAACATATAACTCACATGTACCTAAGAAAAAGAGTGTAGAAATGTTCACATTTGTAACAGATGAATTTACCCACATTAACTGGACAGTCAAATTCCCTTTTTTATTCTTAAACTTTTAATTAAAAAAAGAAAACTCAGATCTCATCATCTTGTGTTATTTGCAAGTTTTCCTAAATTTAGCAATGATAAAATTGGAGGAGTCATAATCAAAGACAATACAAAGCAAAATAGTTTTTAGCAACTTGCTGTTTGTGATTCAGACGTGACTGATCAGGTGAGGAATGTGAGAGAGAAGATGTTTTTTTTTTTTTGTATGTCACGTTCTTCAACATTTCTCTCTCGTTGCTCCTTTTATCTTTCCTCTGACTTGTTCTTAATGCTGCGTTATGTAACCGCAGCAGCTGTTTGAAGTCGCAAGAGGGTAGGAAGAAGGGTAGAAAAGTTTTCAAAGTGCTGCTGCTGCCACTGATCAGAGCACAAGGGAGAAGCAAGTGACAGTGTCTGCTTCCAAAACAAACGCCTGGTCCCATCACACATTCTACCTGTGAGCTTCAGTTTTTATACCCAACTATTTGTTGTTCTTTTCAACAAACGTGAAAATCTGCATGTCTGACATTTTGTGTATAATGTGTGTCAAACTATTCACAGGAAACCACAGGTGCAATACAACTAACGACCACAAGGTGAAAGATCCAAAACAGCCAAGAAGGAACAACCCTAAATTTTACTTGAGAAAAGGACTGGCATATACTAGTAATGTCACATATTTAATATTGTTTATTTGCTTGTCACATACACATTTCAGTCTAACTGCAAGTTCTCTTCCTAAAGGAACAGATGAAAAACTAAAACATTTATCCTTTGAAACAATGAAAATTGAAAAAAGTTAAATAAACGAGAATTTAAAAAAATTGGGTCATTTATGAATTGAAGGGGAAAACAATAACTACACCAATCAATAGGCAAAATATTTGAATTAATTTATTTTCAGTCAATCAATGAGACTTTACGATCTAACAAGTTAAACAACTATATTAAAATGTGCGAAATGAAGAAATGTACTTAGAAAACACTAAAGAACATTACATTTTTTGAATTATTAAACTCTTAAATTAGAATGACAGAACATAAAGTCTATAATGAGTTGAATGTAACCTAAAATAAAAAACCAGACACAAAGATAAACAGCATCAATGGCATCTTAATAAAAAAAAACTAACTAAACATAACATTAAACCCCCCCCCAAACAAACAAAAAATAACAACATAAGATAAAATAAAATGTAGATAAAATAAAATGTTTCCGTTGCCTCTCCTGGGTGATATTCACACAAAAATAGTAAAAAATATATTTTTTTTCAGTTCAGTCAGTGTTTTGCTCTGAGCAGTAGAATGTACTCTTATAAACTGATTTGGTGTGTGCTTAAAAAAATAAGTTTTGGCAGATTAATGAAAATAATGTCCTAATTCCTTTGTTTTATGTTGGATTTTAAACTGCTCTCTGACAAACCTGTGGCACATTTTGAATAGACTGAATTCTCTTTTATGTTTTCTAGACCTTATAAAAATATTTTTTAGAAAATTGGCGAGGAAAAACTCTGCTCAGTGCATCTCCATTTTTAAATTATGTCTTTTTTTTTTTTGGTCTCTGAATTCTCACTTTCGGTGCCTTTCCTCTTTAAGAAAGCTAGCCAGCTGCTGCTCTCATTTCCCTGCACGCTCCCACACATTGATGCGTTCACACTTAAGTACCTTAAAACGCACTCTAAAATTACTAGATTACTGTAATTACAGCCTCGCATGGCGCTGACAGCTGTACAGCCAACTGGATATGTCCTACATATGCAAAATTTGACCAAAAACCTTTACAAAAATGCAGATACAATTCTTCACACTGTAGAAAAAAGGGGAGTGCGAGTGATGTCACTGCCTTCAGGTGCATCATTGCCCCTTGTTCCTGCTGGGATTATGTATTTCCTCACAGGAAAGCACAGAGGCAGCATTGAGCCATTAACACACACCTGTATGTGTTGCTTGCCACGTGTGATGTATACAGACTTTTCCATTTGAACATTTAGCAATTTCCAAACCCAGCATCCTGCTAACAAGCTGTCATTCTCATGGAAACACTGTTTTTACAGAGACTGCTCACAGTCACATGTGAGGTGCCTTTAAGGCCTCGCGCCGACACTTATTATCATGGATACACACCAAATGTGTTGATTACTGATCTTTTACAAGCCTTATTTATTCCTCTCTAATGAGACACATGTGATCAAATACTCATCAGTGATGAAAGATGGCCCACCACCGCCCCTCGAAACCCCCTCCACCCTTAATCCCCCCACCAGCCTCCTCCTAATTCTGTCTATCAGCAGCCGCGGTGTAAAGCGTTGTTTTGATGCGGTGATGATTTGATGAGACGATGAAGAGGTAGAAAACAACTTGGAGGAGAGGAAAGAAGAGGAAGACGGTGAGGGACGTGAAGGACAGTTGATGAACTGCACAGAGCTGGACATCAGCCAGATGCTTTTAATGAGCAAAGTGCAGCACCCAACACCTCACACCTAATTGCGCACGCACCCACACCCACACCCACACCCATACACACACTGAACCATACAGATTGATGCAGGAAGCTTATTTTTGCCTCCCATACTCTGCAGCATCCCGCCATCCAGCACTAAGTACTCCCTCAAGATCAAACAAGCAGCTCACAGTAACCAGCATACAGATGAGCCTTTCTCCCGTCCTCCTTCTCCTCCTCCTCCTCTCCCCTGCAGTAACCTCTTGCTCTTCCTCTCCCCCTTCCTTCCCTCTCCTCTCGCAGAAGGGAACACATCGAGCATCACTCAACAAACACACTGCGCTGACACTGCCCGGGATAGTCCAATAAAAACATATTACCTGCAAACTGCATTAAGGTCCAAGCGTGGGCCAGATGCGCACACAAACACTGCCTGCACGGGTGTGTGTGTGTGTGTGTGTGTGTGCCTGTGTGTGTGCGAAGGGGCAACTATATGTAATCAGATCTAGGTTAGCAGAGATAGTATTCTGTTCACTGGAACAGCACGTACCCGCTCTGTCACACTGCATCCGATCTGAGGCCCCGGATATAAACCGTGTTCTTAGGACGCTCATAAAGATGGAAGCCAAGCGTCTGAGATGACGAGAGACCAAGATCTCTCCGGTTTGTCCTTGTGTTTGGGTTTTGGGTGCAACGTCGTGTTGCCAACACCATGTGTTTACACTTTTGCTTGTAGTTCACAATGAAGTGACAAAAACACACTTTCGTGTTGGCACTTTGGAAGTGCTGCGTTATTTTTCATAAACACATAAGCTGCCGTGTGATTATGCAAGCTGCAGCGCCTTGCAAAATTAACAATGCAACCAGAAACTTTCCTGTATTTTAGTGCGATTTTATGTTATAGACCGAGAGTTCGTGATCTGAAAAGTGTGGTGCATATTACCATTGTAGAAAATCATTTGTACAGATTACTTCTAGCCAACAACATTCATTACTTGCTCAAATTCAGATTGCTTGAAAGAACAACTTTATTCCAAGTTTAATACGTTGGTATTAAAAGCATCAGTCTAAGTCTAGACTTAAGCCTTTGTTTTCTCGCTTTAGGTGTGACATGAATCAAACTCGCAGTCCTCTGTAGTGTGAACTTCTAAATGAATACTAAGTACACCCATGTGACAAGTTTATTGTCATTTTATCATCAGCACTTTTTTCCTTGGAGAAAAAAAAGCAACCCCACAGCATGATGCTGCCACACCGTGTTTCACTCTGGGTAGGTTGATGTGAAGGACTGGATTTCTGGAGCATCTGCTTTCTGTGCAAACTTCTTATCAGTTTAATGGGTCAAACATGAGAAGAGCCTGAAAAATAGTTTTTCCTTCCTGAGCTGTGGATATCTATTTGGTTGCTATTGACGTCTTGTTTGCTTACCTGCTTTAAACGTCTCTGCAACTTTCTCCCTGGCCTATCTTCTGTGGTCTGATGATGCTGTTAGTGACCTAGTCCTCTCTAACAAACATCTGAGCCCTTCAGAGAATACCTGTTTGTGTCCAGATATAAAATTACGCACAGGTCGACCTTATTTAGTAACGTCTAATGGTGATTCACTAAACTGGATTTTACTTAGGGTATCATAACAAGGATAGGGGCTAAAAATAAATACATGTTGGACTTTTTAGATCTTAAGCTGTAAAAATACTGAAAGTCATATTGTTCTTTTTTTTTTCCCACTTGACAATCGTGCATTATTAGTTTGTTTTGTTGAGGAAACGTGACAACATGTGAGAAAGTTAAAGACATCACTGGCTAATTGATTCGTTTCACATTTTCTTTTTTCTGCTTGTAGAAACTATAAGCCCTTGTTGTGCTGCTTTCTGGACAGAAATTCAAAGCACAAACCCACTGCAGCATGCAGAAGCCCGGATTACCAAATGGGGTCATTTACCAGGTTTTGCAGCGTAGCAAATACGTTGAGAAGTTTAATAAATTGAGGCTGCCGGTCTCTGGGCGAAATTAGCACACACTGTTTTCCACCCTCTGCAGCCCTCAGAAAGTTCACACATCTCTTTGCACACACTAAGCTGAAAGGGAGCAGCTCGGTTTCGCTTGCATCACAAAATCAGCGGAGATAATTTACTAACACCTAAAGAGCGATGATTTTAGGGAACCCGTTTGTAAAAAGGAAACACAAATTGTCAGCATCCATGAATAAAAATGAAAGGCTGTGAGTCATACGTGGATGTGCTGTTCCCCGTTTGTGTTTGTGGCACTTTTCTCTAATGAGGGACAATTTTTTTTTTTTTTCGTTTTTTTGTTCCGTCTATCTCCCCGTTTGCCTAATAACAAGCCCAAAAAGATGACCATGAGCCATCTGGGCAATTACATGGGCACTTGGGGGCTTATAGTGTGTTGCTTAGAAACACACAGACACAAATGGAGAACTTGGTTATAATTGATGCACAAGCAATGGAGCAAGCAGATCTAAATGCAGGTGCAGATACATGGACAGGCAGGGAGATTAGGGCTAAAGAGGAGAGACGACAACTGGGTGTTGGGGTCTTAAAGAAAAGAAGCTGACTTTCCCTTCCTCATGTCTTTGTTTTGATCTGGAACAGAGGAGCGGAAAGGAGGATGGACGGAAGAGGAGGCGGAAGAGGAGAGAAGCACAGAGGGCAGCCTTCGCTTTTCATTTCACCACAACAGCATGTTTCCAATTTCAGCATGTCCTTTACTGACCACCTGAGAGACAAACAACAACAAAAAAAACCCATACACCCGCTCTCTGCTTTTTCCAACTCTCCTCCCCATCTCGGTGACGCTTCCTTTCATTGTGTTGCATCATGCAGGAGAGAGAGGAAGTTGGGCGCTCCTCTGCATTTTGATGTCGTGGTCTGTATCTGTGATTGTGCATTTGGTGTCTTATCGGCCTCTTTTGACACACCAAACTTTGCTCCATGTATCTCTAACACGCTCTCTCCACCATCAGCTGTATGCAAAACACCAGCAAAACGGGGATATTTATTGCCGTTATCGCGCTTTATTTTACACCAAAACATCCATTCACACAGGTGCCTCTCAGTTTATCAGAATAGAGTTGAAAGGCTTATTTATCCCAGTAATCCAATTCAACAATTGAAACTCAAATATACAGATTTGTTCCACAGGGAGAATTTCAAGTATTTGTTTCTCTTCATTTTTGATGGATGTGGCTTAGACTTTATTAAAACTACACATTTTCAGAAAACTTGAATATTATACAAGTAATAAGTGGATTTTTATGATAGAAATGTTGGCAATGACGGCCACCATACGGACTCAATCCTGGATGTTCATCTTGTATTAATTACTGAATCAATGCAGTGTGGCATGGAGGCGATCAGCCTGCAGCACTGCTGACGCTGATCTTCCTCTTGAGAATACTCGAAAGATTCTTTATGAGGTCTAGGTCCGGGTAGTTTGCTTGCAAGTCAAGCAGAGTTATACCAAGAATATTAAACCAGATATTTATAGTTTTGGCTGTGGTGCATCATACTGGAAACCAGCATTTCCATAAAGCTTTTCAACAGAAAGAAGCTGGCCTCCCTATATCATCACCCACAGCTCCAATTTTGTATCCCACTCTGCCTCCAGATCCAGGGATCTTGATTTTCAAATGACTCTTTATTGCTTGAGCGCTACAGTTTTTCCTTCCACTGAACTTTCCATTGTTATTCTTGGATGCAGCGTTCTGAGCGTAGCGAGCTTCATCAGAGATGACCTTTTGTGTCCAACCGTCCTTGCCAGTGACTGATTGCATAGGCCTCAACGCTGAATTTCAGAATTTAAAATTCCTTTTATATCGTTCTTATGCAATACTCAAATTTAAAATATCATTATTTTATTATCTGTATGCAGTATATATTATAATTTATAGAGACGCACCAGTATTGCCTAATTCCGCTTGTCCAAGACATACACACACACGCGCGCCCACCCACGCACACACACAAACACTATCTCACCCGATTTCTCTCCCAGACGCTTCTCTATGCACCCTCTCTCTGCGTTATCTCGGCCGTCACCCTCCCCTTCTCCCTGTTGCGCTGCGCACCCACACGCTCTCACATGTTCTCCACCTCCCACCCAGCTTTATTTACTCTCCCTCTCCGTCACACCTCTTTCTTTCCATCCATCTCTCCCCCTCTCGGATCCTCTCCTTTCCTGTCTCCTCCGGGTCAGTGAGGCTGTGGGGCAGCATCACTTTCAGTCAGCGGTGACACTGCAGTCTCAGTGCAGATTTTTTTTAATGCCACTACAGTAATAAAAACTGCATCCGAAGTGAGTTTTTGTAAAAAAACAAAAAAGAAAAAAAGAAAAAAGAAGTCAAATCATATGCAAAGGGGCAAAACATATAACACCATGCTGTACTAAAAATAGCATGCAAGCCTGAGAAACTCCTCAAAAGCAAGCAATAGAAATACACACCATAAAGAAATATATTCACTCACACACTCACATGCATGTGGGTGTGTGTCAGATCCCTGCTTATGCAATGGTCAGAGTAAACAGCCATGCTATGACACATCCCTGCTCTGACTTATAGTGCTGTGTTATGAGGCTACGTAACACACGCTTGAGATGCCGAGTGCTGCAAGGGAAGAGTTGAGGCTTAAAAGCTCGCCTCCTTCCCACATTCATGTGTTTATAGAGCTGCTTTTCCATGCTGGTTGTTTGAACAGATGCTGGAGGAAAACAAGGTCGAGGCAGGTGTCGAGGAGTGTATGTTTGTGTGTGCGTGCGCGCGTGTGTGTGTTCGTGTGGGAGGCAAATGCACTGCCCCAGCAAAATGAAAATAGAACGCAGTCCCAGGAGAGAGCCGGCTGTCCTCTATTTGGCTTGCAGATGTACACACAGACAGACAGCAAGACAGATGCACGCCCCCCTTTTTTCTTTCTTTTTTTTTGCATTCACTGCCCTCACTTCCATCTGCATCCCGCTGCTTTTCCCAACAATGTTTGGAAACAAATGACAGGTGAGAGCTCTGTACCTGTGTAGGGGTAGGGGGCGGGGGTCAGCCGTTCTCTCCTCCTTTTTGTAGTTCTCCCTCCTAAAGCCCTCTTGTTCAGCCGGTCTGAGCAGAGGCGAGCCGAGCAGAGGCGAGCCGAGCCAAGCGTACGGCGGCGAGGCTCAATCCTTTCACCCTGCGATGCTGAAAATGGCACCAATATTCCCTGACAGCAGCAGGCTTCCTGCCTCTCTCTCTTTCTCTCTCTCCCCCCTCTCTCTCTCTTCCTCTAGCGCTCTAGCTTGCCTCACTCCTCTGCTTGTCTGCTGCCATGTTGAGTGCACGTAGGGTGAGGGGCGGGCTCAAAGGAGGGGAAAAGGAGGAGAGAGAGGGGAGAAGGAAAAGGAGGAAACAGTGAGGGGGACTCAGGGGGATAAGAAAGCAATTAGAAGACAGCCCCTCTTCCTTCCAGTCAAGAATATATAATGGAATTAGCTCTAAAAGTGTGTGTCTCTGTGTGGGTTGGAGGTCAAGGGAGGTGAGGAGACGGAGGTGCTGGGGTGCCTCGTCTTGCAGCCTCTGCTGGGGAGTCTAGCAGCCACCAATTGCAAAAGTGGGAGAGAGCAGATGGGAGGATGTGTGCGGAGTGATTGCAATCGTCCTGCTTGTAGGCGTGTATGTGTGTGTGTGTGTGTGTGTGTCTGTTTGGGGGCATATGTGTGTGGGCGTGCATGCGCGCATGCGTGTGTGTGTGTGTCAGGGCTGGAGAGAGAGAGATGGAGAGATTGCTGATGTGCTGTTTGGAGGGAGGAGGCGGCTGCTTCAAAGCCTTCTCCATCTCCGGTTTTTTCTCCCTCATCCTCCTCTCCCTGCTGTGTGGGTGTGTGTGTGTGTGTGTGTGTGGGGCGTGTGTGTGTCTGAGAAAAAGAGAGAGAGTGGCGAGGAGGTTGCAAGCCTGTTTTGGTTCCATTCTTTTTTTTAATGGCTGTATATTAACTTGAATGCGTGTGTGTGGCTGTGTGTGTGTCTATGGGTGAAAAAAGGAACTCCTTCAAATCTGTTTACTCATGTATGAAAAGAGATGACCGTAATCCCAATGTGAGAGACAGTGATAGGAAAAAGATGAGTGGAAGCTCGCAATGTTTTTTCTGCGTTTAGGAGAAAATTAGATAACAAAAGGGGGTGGGGGAAAGCAGCGAGAATGCGTGTTTGTCCCTGTGTGAAGATGTGTGAGTCTGTCTTTTGATGGATGGGGACTGAGCCAGGCGCTGCATGAGGGAGATATGTGCATGTCACTGATTGTGCAATGAATGAAAATAGGAAGGAAATGGGAGGGAGAGGAGGGGAGGAAGATTCTCCTCCCATTTGCAGCCGTCTCCATCTGCCAAGAGCGCCACCTTATAAATAAATTAATAAATTAATTAGTAGTAATTGTGACTAAAGACACAATTGCCTTTAAGTTTTCCCCTTAAAGGCAAAACTTGCCATGTTACAAGTGATGTAAACTTCCTGCAACATCTCAGTTTTTATAGTCAGCTGTCAGTAAGTTGCTGCAAATGGGGAGAGGGGTTATGAGTCTGCCTCTGTAAAACTGTCCCAACTTTACAAAAGTGTTTTTCTGTTGACAATCCTAATCTCCATGTGGGTTCTAAATATATACACATAATAAAAGCACATCAATATTTGTTAGAATTTTAAGTAACTAACAATGGATTAAATCACGTATGAAGGAAACCCCCCTTTTTTTCTGTGGCACCTTTCATGCCTCCACTAACTTCCCAGGTGGATCAGCGCCGCTCTCCTGTTTCAGTCTGCTCTTTCGAGTAGAAGGCGCGCACATCGGAGCGTCATTTTGAATATCTCCCGCTAAGCCACCAAAGCAGAAATCCTAAAAAAAAAAAACAAAAAAAAAAAAAAAACATGGCGCTGGCGTACAATTGAGGCGCTGACCCGTGATCGCTCCTGGCGCGCAGACTCACGCACGCGACGGAGAGACGAGCGGCGTCTGCTCGCACCCTCGTGTGACAAACTCGCGCCGTTCAAGGGCGATTGATTCGGTGTTTAATTTCTCCTCCGGTGCTCTTGACGCAAGAGGATGCGCCTCAGTCTGACCTTGACAGCAGACTGGAGGTTTGCTTCCGTCGCCACGGAC
Source organism: Gambusia affinis (assembly GCF_019740435.1). Classification (NCBI taxonomy): domain Eukaryota; kingdom Metazoa; phylum Chordata; class Actinopteri; order Cyprinodontiformes; family Poeciliidae; genus Gambusia; species Gambusia affinis. Next base: position 11,606,298 of record NC_057886.1, on the reverse strand, counting down.
ACACAAACACCAGCAGCGTTTCGTTAACGTGCCTGAATCTCATTCAGACTGAGGCAACGTATGTATATATATATTATATAGCCGTCTTAATAATTCACATGTTGAGATGAAGTGTGTTGTTGACTTACACACACAAAACAAAAAAAAAACAAAACAAAAAAACAAAAAAAAACAGAGGGACTATTACTCATTGAAGCTACTAAAACCAATCAGACTGACCAATCACCTTGAGAAGAAAAACAAGGTGTTGTGGCCTGTGTGTATGTCAGCCATGTCATGGGCCTTCTACGCTTTGTTTTTCTCTTGGTCAGCCGTTAAAGCATCAAATCACATCAATCTAATTTAAAGGTAATGCGCTGAAGAGTATTGTGCAGCATGGAGCTCAATAACAACAAACTAACGGAATCAAGCAATGCGTATAGATGCAGAACTTGCTCGAACTCACGCGCCCGAATCATTTTGGTGCGGTTATCCTCCACGGGATGCAATTGTTTTGATCAATGCGAATCTGAGCTAGACGTGATTTTGCCTACAGTGCTGCCATCAATTGAGATGGACGGGGGTTAAACACGACTGCTTCTGAAGTAGCGTTTGAAAGCACATCTAATCTCAGTTTATAAGGCACACACACAAGCACACGCACACACTATGTGCACTATTCAGTTTGTAGAACTGCATTCAGCATCTTTCTTTATTAGGTTCTTTTCTCCCAAATACAATGAAGCAAAGGGTTTAAATTAAACTACAATACAGGCATCTACAGAAGGCAGTTGAAGGTAAAGCAACGTACAGCTACTTTGCCAAAGAGAGTCAAATATATTTATATCAATGTTAATATATATTAGAGAGCTAGAGAGTTTCAGATCATCTATATGTTTGCTTTCATAATAGTATATGTGCTTGCTTTGCTATGTATGTTTGTGCAAATATTCTAGTCTGGAGTCAGTTAAATGGTGTTTGCCGTGAGTGACCCCACAAGGTTAGCAGTAGAAGAAGAACAAAGGAAGTATCTAGACGTCTCCTGTACACAACTCAGCTAGCCTTGCAGTTGTTGTCGCACTGCCCTCTAGGAGATTTTTGAGCCAACCTCATTTAAAGTATTAAATAAATTTAGAAAGCCCACAAGATTAGTTTCTCTCAATACAATCTCGGCTGTCCTTCTGTCACTTCACCCAGCCTGCACTCTGCTTTACCTCTCTAGTCCACTGCCTAGTGCTTTGATGGTTGAACTCAGGTACTTACTCTCTTCCATCCTGCAACTCTTCCATCAACCTCCCTCTCATTCACACACAGGCTCTCTCAGTTTTGAAACTATTTATATAACTATTTTGCAGTATTAAAGCAGTGGTACAGATGTTTAAGCACTGAACGTACTGCGGTAATCCTGAGATCTTCTTGGAATATACTACACTATCATTTGTAATAAATCCATCCTATTATTAAGACCCCTGGATATGACTGTGTTGTGCTTCAAGCTCGACTCTTTTGTTATATTTGTTTGAGCCTCTTATTTTAAAGTAAGTTAGAAAATAGATTCCCTGTTGTGTGGATACAGTCAGAGTCTAAGAAGAACTTTCTGCAAGGCTGGTTGACACAAATCAGTTTTACTGATATTGCCTCCAATAAGTTGGCATCTTATTCTTAGGCATTGGTCGGCACTAAACTAAAGGACTGTTTTATTGGTTATCTATAATTATTAAGGAAAACATTGAATTCTAGACTAAATAAATCCAGTCTGAGCAGAAATTTTATTAAACTTGTGTTTATTTGACTTGAATCTTTACTCCACTAAATAAAATAAATGCACATTTTGTGGCCAAGCAATATCATTTGTACCATAAGCAATTGTTCAAAGAAATGGGAATTTTGAGCAGCTACTTTTTTTTTAACTTCCTGTAGCAGCTAGCTGTGCTGCATCGCTAACATCAGCTTCTACTTAAACAGCAATAAGGGGGGACTGGATTTCAGTGGATCTGTTAATTCTACAGCTAATCAAAATATGTTGGCAGGCTTCTTAAAGTGCATTATTCTTGGAGGAAGATTTTGCTCCAATTCCTGCCTTACGATTAACTGAATATTTACTCCCAAAATGTTGAAGTGTTTCTGCTGAACATCTGCTAAATCATTTTGTTAACATATTGTTTACAAGTGTTAAAGAAACATCTATTCAAGTTACCAGGTGATGGATAAGGATGAAGGTGAAAATGGGGTTTGGTTGAGGATCCAAACACACATACCTCAGATCAATCGGAGGCAGGACAGGAAGGGGTGGCTCTCTGCTGCCATAGAGGCAGGACATTGGTGTTTGATGCTGTTACTAGGCAGGATAAGCTGCTTCTGAATGAGGTGAGACGACATGGCCCCTGTGGACGGTAAACAACACCAATACTCAGTTTGAGTGATCCATAAATGTGTTGATACTTCTGACTGTTTGAAGAAGAGAACGTTCACCTTTTCTTACAAATTATTTAGCCTGCAAAAAAGCTGTGTACATATAATTTGACAACTTCACTTCTGTGTTAGTACACAACCTCATGGGTAGGTTATTAAGGGCTTTTCTGCCTATTTTTAATATTCAGATTTAATTTGAGTCAACAGGTGTCTTTCTGGTCACAAAAATGAGGAAGCTTTGCTGGTAGTGTTCTTGTCTTGCTACCTCATTAAATTGAAGTCCAGTTAAAGTCTGACCTTGAGCTTAGACGAAAGTCACAAAGAATACTTGCTGTGAAACGCAAAAGTAAATCTCCGGCTATGATGTCAATTCAGGACAACAAAAACACGTCACAGATGTAAACAAAGTAGCCACCTTAACCAAGCTCTACCGCCACCAAGTGAGCTATGACCGTAGTTCTTTTTCAATCAGAAAAGCTGACCACTGGCTCCCTCTATTGGCAAAGAAACAGTATAGTTTTTTTGTTTTGTTTTTTGTTTTACTCCGAATTGGAAAAGGCGCAAGTTCTTAACATATATATGTTTCTGTTTCTGCCCTGAAAAGTCATGTGTCCTAACGCAAAAACAGGATCAACAAATAAACATCTGATAATAGACATTTCAAAATATAACCCCAACTTTATGTAGTTTGCATTTTACTATGGGACTGCAGATGGGGCACATAATTACTAAAGTCAATCTAAGATGCTCTGTCTGGTTCTGTTCTGATTGAATCAAAAGGACAGATAGTCCATGGTGCTGGTTTCTGTCACTGCAGTATTACACAACCTTTGATGGTGATATGATGGACCAGCAGCACCATGGACAGAGCATCTGTAAATCAACAGACTTCTAAATCAAAAGCTGTGCTTTTTCAGCACCATGGACAGCATCATACGTTCTGCCCCCGCCACTAACAGCAATTTGCTGCGCCTCGGGCATAAAACTTCACACATCCCCAGCAACATCCACATAAAAAGACAACTGTGGTCCCTTTTTGTTTTATTGCACACTTTAATCATGTCGTAAACTTCACAGTAACAATGCAAGAGCAGGAAACAGAAGCAAACCACTGTGCAGTGCAGCTCAATAGCTCTTCAAAAATATTTATAGGTATTTACACAGAAAATATCAAAAACATGAAACAATGCCCCATGGATATGCCTGTGTCTGGATGAGGCATTTATTTTCTTGTTTTCACCCAGAACCACTTCTTTTAAGTCAACTTCACACTGTTTGTAGCTTTGGGAATCCCGTTAATACTGCCAACCCAAACACATTCAAGTACTGTAGTTCTGGCATTGCACAAGTACTAGGTTAGCCAATACACTGGACTCTTAGAAGAAGAAGAAGAAAAAAAAATACAATTGCACTGGCAACACTTGCACAACTTAATCTCTAAAATTAAACATCTTTGTAGTTTTGTATAATCTGAACAGAAATATGTGATCAAATAGAATGTCAGTCTCAATGCTAAACAATTACAAAGAATGATAGCAATGCATGATGCTGCCCATACTTTCCTAATCTTAGAGAATACATTCAGGAAGCTCCCTGAACCTGCCAAACACTGTCCTGAAAAATACTATTTGCTTTATTAGAAATTACTTGGTTCTTTCAGGAAACTTACTGTATTAGAAGCTGACTTGTAATTTGGTACTTTAAGGTTCCAAAAACTTTCATGGAACCTGGTAATTGTATTTGAAAGGCTTGAGGAAAGTTCTGGGACAGTTAAAGGAATACCCAGTCAAGGTTTTGTTAGAAGTCACCCCACAATAAAGTCTAGTTTCTACAAGTCTGCAGGAAAATGTACGAAAGAAATCAGTAAGTCTCATGAAAGCTCCAGAAAGTATCTTGTATGTTCCTGAAAAAACATGGTCAAAGAAATCGGGAGATTTCCTTCAAGTATCTACAAATGTCAATGGAAGATCAATGAGAGTACCTGATACATAATGGGAAGGTTCCCTGAAAGATTCAGAAAGTTCCAGGTAAGTTCTGTTAGTTGTTTTAGCTAAAGTATTTATGATGAAATCTGTATTTTCCAGTTTCTGAAGCAAAAGTACAATTTATAAGTAATGACTATATACTTACATATTGTATATAAGTATATAGTCCCTTTTTGGCGCACCAAATAAATAATAATAAAAAAAAAAAGACCACCAAAGCTTACTAAGCCGAAAAATATAGAGGAAAAATGACAGTAAGGTTTAGATTATATCTAAGCTAATTAACTTTGGGCCTGTTTTTATGAATTAAAGGTTGTAATCCAGAAATTTCTTTTTTATGCTAAATTTCTTTTTTTAGGTTTTATGTTGTTTGCTTCCTGCATGTAGTGCAAGACAAATAAAATAAAGAAAAATCTGAACAACAAAATAACAAGAAAATTGAAGTCAAAATTCTTACTGTACTACAGTGTAAAATACAAACGTAATCTGTGATTTATACTTTTCAGAAGTAGGTAGTAATATCCAGCTTGTTCTTCTGTAGGTCTGTGCCAAGGGAAATAAAGCTTACAAACGCATGTTTTTACACACCCATGTTCTCCTGGCTTCAAGATGTAAGTTTCCAGGCATGTCATAGTTTTTGGAACATTCACTAAAAACAAATTTTGCTTAGCTTCTAACAAAGTCTTCTGATATAGTGTGATAAATGATAAAGCTTATATTGTCTGACTATATGCCCTTCAGTCAGTCAGTGTGTTGCATTTGGTTATGTATTTATAAAACACATAAAACATACCAGGACGAAAAAAAAAATAATCAAAACACAGCAGGAGATCGTCTATGTCTCAAACAAAAAAAAATATGGCTGTATATGACAAATATAAAGCCTCCACATGAACATGTTTTTTTAATTTTTATTATAATTATTATAATTTTCTATATAAACACACCTAAAAGCACTTTCTATAGAGGCAATGACGGCAGTCTTGGAATTCACTGAATTCAGCTTGATTTCAGAGGTGGGATTTTTGGTCCAATCCCAACAGGTCAACAGCCAAACGCTGCATGGGGTCCATGTTGTCACCCTGGAGGATTCTCGCCCCCACTACCTGTGGGCTGGGCCCCTGTGAGTGACCGTGTCCCCAGAAAGGTCCTCCTCCACAACGTTAACATAGCCTTCTTTATCTATGCAGCCCGTCAGAACCTGCAGAACCAGCCGGAGCCTCCGATCCATGGCAAGCAGGTGAGGCCGGATCAGGACAGGGGTCAGGCGGTCTCGCAGCAGAGACTCCTCCATCAGGGAACTCAGCTGGTACTCCTCTTTGGCCAGCAGCTGCAGACGCAGGTAAGTGGACTTCCTGACCCTGAAGCAAATAAAAAAAGATGTTTCTATGCATCCAGATTTTTATTGTGACCCTATTAAATCTATTTGAATTTAGTTAATTAAATTAAACTAGCTGAAAATTTAAAAATGACACTAAATGACCATCATTAACTGGAGCTTCTTGGCACATGTGTAAACAACTTTGACAACTTTTGCCGGAATAATCATGTGGCTGAGAGGTTGCTGTTTAGGTTTCGCTGGTTGGCACAAGATTAAAAAAAAATCTTCTGATGAGATTGCAGTCACATTGGCAAGTTGTTTATTGGAATTAAACAAAAAAAATTATTAATTATCTGGAAATCATGATCAGAAAAATTAAGATGCGAAGAGATTGCAAAACCCTATATTGCACAAAGTAAACGGAAAGACGATTACTTTGAATAGTTTCCAGCAATAAGTGATAACAGCACTCAAACACTAAAATACACTATTAGGCTAACTACAGAAAGTAAAATATAGGATACATTCACAACATCCCTTACAAGTCTTGATCTGAACTCCTTTGTGTCCAACAATCAAATTGACACCTTATGGAAATCTATCACCGAATTAACCAACAATCTGACCTGCAGCACTGGCTGAGCGGTACGAGGATGGACAGCTCATCATGCGAGTGTTTTCCAAATCTACAAGCAAAGGAAAAATATACAAAAGTGTGATCAGTCACAAGATATTTTCAGTAAGCTCAATATTATTTAAATCAGAGATAAATTATAATAAATAAATTACAGTTTCTTGGCCCACTGAAGTAGTTTTACATTTTGTCGCATTACATTTGATGTGCTATGTTGGGAGTTCATGTGACAGACAAACACAAAGCAGTGAACAATTGTGAAGTAAAATAATAATGGTTTTCAAAAGGAAAACTTGCGATCTAATTTTCCATCAACTTTAACCAGCCCCCTTGTAGAAATCATTCCCACAATGTGAGAACGCCAGCATCATGTTTCATAAAGGGGATTAGTGACTGGGTTTAAGTCTCATCTAAACACGACCCATTTTTCTAAAAGCTTACTCATTCTATTTATTGTTTCTGTCCCCAGATGGTGGGGAATTAACTAATTATTGTTCTGCCAACAGATTCTGTGGAAGAGTTTAAGGGGCATAAATACTTTTGCAGGTTGCCTAAAGTATCCTATGCTGCCACCAACCTTGCATTGAGATAGATACGGGTGCAACAAAAAATAGTTGAATGTATTTACCCCCTTCCATTATCGAGGTGAATGATGAAAGTTTCATTTCCAAACTTCTCAAAAGTTTCATAATGATGACGATCCATGTTGCCTGTATAAAAGCAGAGCGTTACGATGACAAAACTTTTCTAATCTCTTATAATAATAAATCATGAGTGGGATGTCTTTTAAAAAAAAAATCTATGAATTTAACAAAAATAATTACCAAGCCTTACCCATTAAGAAATCAAAGATGGTCATGTCCATGACGTCCAGCAGTCTGGTGCCACGATCATACGGAGGTGTCTGCTTCACCTCGTCACAATAATCTGGATCCACTTCCCATCTAAAAGCATGTAAAAAGGGAAAACGTGTTGATAAATTTTTAAATATAACTTCTAACTTTCTTTTTTTTCTTTTTCCTCTTCACAGAATTAAAGCCTGCTTAATCATGATAAAACTTGCTCACTCTGCTTTCTTGCGCTTGTGATAGGAGCGTCTCCAGGGGTTTCTCCACGTCTTGCGTTTGGCCAGACTCAGATCGGGTAGGAAAGCTGCTAAGGAGCCTTCGATCTGGTCTGGTTTACCGCACAGAGCATGCTCCGTGGAGCAGTAGTAGGAGCATTCGCCGTAGAAGCAGACATTGTTGGCTGAAGAAGGAAAAGGGGAGACAGATTCAGATCTCAGAGAAAGGAAAAGGAAGCGTTTTAGTCACATTAATGTTAGATGTGTTTGTATGTAATATGAATGAGGAGAAAAATGTAGAAGTGAATTATGAAAAAACGGTAAAGAGGCGGGACGATGAAAAGCAAAATACATCATGGCTCATTTAATGAAACCCTGCCAATCATTCATAATTGCTCTGTCTAATTAAATGCATTTAAAAACAACATATTTTTGTTTGTCAACTGAATATGTTTGTTGCATAAAGCGCCATAAGATGACATTTGTTGTGAACAAACAATAAATAACACAAAGTGAATTGAATACAAAGTATTTGCAATGTTTAAATTGATAATGTCTACACCATTCAGAATCTGCTTCACAGCAAAACCACAAATCACTTTTTTATGCAGTTGTTCAGGCAATAAACAGTTGTTTCATATTTCCTTTGACTTTTAATAATCCAGACAAAATCTGCTTAAAGGAAATAAAGAAAACCAAACAGAATCAACTGCTTTAGGTTTGACATTTTATTTAGAATTTTTTTTTTCAAATAAAATAAATTATTACATTTTTTAAATATTAAATAAATTCATCATATTTTCAGTCGATTTCTGACCAGATTGTTCTTTCCCTTTTGACTAAACATACCCATAATAATAAGAAAACATCTACAGAAAGTTTTATTCATCAGTGATCTTCCAAATGGTTGACCTTCATTTTCTTTTATTTGCAAAAACTTAATTTATGTTGCATAATGAGACCATGATTATATTTCCTTCTCAAAGAATTTCACTGAGCATCTGTGGACTTACAGTGCCACCATGTGGACAGTTTCTGTCATGCTCTGCTATATAATTTTCAGTTCACTCAGTCCTGCATCACTGCTTTGAAGAGCTCAGCAGATTGTCAGCCTGACTGGTCGAGCTGCTTCTGCTTGCAGTTTACTTGCAGCAGAAGTTAATTATGGCTCCTCTGTGTTTGTTTCTACTTAACACATCTTCCTACCCATCAAGCTACAGTCAGAGTTTCTACCTGGTGAAATGAAGAAGGTCCTCCACAGCTTCTTGTCACGCGTCACGTCTCTGATCTCGCTTGTCATGTTGACCAGTCGCCCCGCCACAGGAGGCACTCTGCGAAAGTCAAGGACCCTAAAATGACAAAGATGGAAAAAAAAATAAAAATTTAGAGATCATTCGGCTTTATCAAATCAAATCAAACTTTATTTGTATAGCACATTTCAGCAGCAAGGCATTTCAAAGTGCTTTACATCAAATCAAACACAAAAAAACAATGCAACATAGAATCAACAATGTTTGATTGCAGCAAAATCCAGATTTAAAAATTTTGCATCCTAGCTTTGATCTACAGACACAGCTGGGAGTTCTGTTAAATGATAATTAGAATTTAAAGCTAATATGAAAACCAAATGTTTTAGGCATTCACTTTCTAAATGGGATATGTATATTTTTAAAACACTGCTGATTTGACTGTGTGGACATCTGCAGGCATCTTTATGTTCATCTAAATAAAGACACCCACCAGTAACCATGAGAAAATCTATCACTACATGTTTGATCTGTTTGATGTTGATAATTCATCATCCTACAATGATTCTCTGTTTTTGCTCAAGTTAAACTCAACCCATAAGGCTATTGAGCATGTTATGGTCTTGTTTTATTCTTTCTCAAAGAGACAGCACAATCAGCAAGATCTCCAAATAAACACACATTTTCATTTCTTCCTCTTTAGCTTCATCAAGTTTAACATAAACTCCGCAGGTCCAGTCCTCTGTTCTTGTTCCTTTTCGTTTTATTCCTTAATGCTTCTATAGCTGAACACTATACCTATTCAGCTCCTGTTTAGCCTGCGTCACTGTATGTTTGCCGCCCCCAATGACCCTGAAACCATTTGAGACCAAAAGTGAGCCTCCTGGGAGCAGGCGGACACACAAACAGCCCGGCTGAGTGTGTGAAACTTTACCCTACAGAAGATATCATTCAGCGCCTGCAAACTGCACCGTCATGTTGAGTCCAAGTGACAAAGGAGCATCTGTGTGTATGCATGCATGCATGAGTGTTTATTGGCAACATACATTGGGTACCCTTAGTGAAGATGTGAACGGAGCCTTGGAATAATTTCTATTTTATTGCCTGAGTTGAAAGTCACACTGGGAAAAAAAAAACTAGGAAAGAACAACTTCTAATTTAAGTAAATTTATTTAGGGGTGAAAAAAATGCTGTTAGGAATTAATTGCTTTTTTTTTTTTAACTAAATCAGCAGTGGCTTTTCTGTAGGACAGAGGTTTGGGAATGGTGAAAATGTATCATTATTCTGATGAACGATTAAATTTTAGTTTTAAGGTCCAGATGGAAGCATGCACTCTAACAAGGTTCCCAGGTCTTTTTCAAGAGAAGCATGAACGGTGGGCATGAGGAACTTTTCCACTTTGTTATACACAAAATGTGTTTGCAATGTTTATCTCAACCTTGGTCTCAAGTGAGCAAAGCACAGAGTCCGAGTTAAATTCTCAATCGTGTTTAGTAAACTTAATATTTATTTGTGAAGTTTGGAAAGAAAACTGTTGTTTTTTCCCCAGCATTTTTACCAAGCAATAGTTTTTTATGTGGATCTCTTCTAACTTTTGTTAATAAGACTTGACAACTTCAAAATGCCACCTTCTGCTCTGGGTGTGAGCTGTGGAGACTGTTTGTTTTATATAACTCTACAAACAATCCTGCTTGGTATTTATGTGGCCTGTGGCTCAAAGTAATGAGCCTCTTTTTCACATCATGTTTATTCTGTAGAGCCATGCTGTTCTAATTAGAGATTCATGAAAACCTTAAATCATATGAAAAAAGTAAAACATAAATAAAAAAAGCTCTTCTTACCTCTATTCTAAATTAGTTCTCACATTAGTGTTTTTTAGAGAATTATTTCTTAATGTTTAAAACCATTTTTTCTTCGTGAATAGATTTAGCCAAAATGAACTATTTTTCTATGTGAGCTATGCTGCCTTGATGAAAAAATATTTATTTTAATGTCTTAATGAGCAGATTTGTGGAATGTAAAAAAAAATAAAAAATCCACATTTTATCTCTTAATGTTGCTTTCAGGGATAGGAAACACACACAGTACTTTGCTGTGAAAATGTTCTCAATTTTTTTCGTCCCACTTAAATGGATCAAATCCTCAAACACATCTTATCTTAGCATCAGCCAAAGAAACCTGAGTAAATACAAAAATATACTTTTCAAACAATGTTTTGATTCATTAATAAAATAAAACTATCGTGCCCAATATATAAAAGTAAATGTCCCAGCTAATAAGAGATTTTTCCATCCTCTGCGGCATAAACTACCATAAAGTCTTTGTTTGTATCATTGTGAAGGAATTTATTCCACACTTCTTTGCATATTTTCATCCATCCATCCATCCATCCATCCATCCATCCATCCATCCATCCATCCATCCATCCATCCATCCATCCATCCATCCATCCATCCATCCATCCATCCATCCATCCATCCATCCATCCATCCATTTTCTATCCATCCATCCATCCATTTTCTAACATCCGTGTCCCTAATGGGGTCAGGAGGGTTGCTGGTGTCAATCTCCAGCTAACGTTCCGGGTGAGAGGCGGGTTCACCCTGGACAGGTCACCAGTCTGTCGCAGGGCAACACAGAGACATACAGGACACACAACCATTCACACACACACACACACCTAGGGAGAATTTAGAGAGACCAATTAACCTGACAGTCATGTTTTTGGACTGTGGGAGGAAGCCGGAGAACCCGGAGAGAACCCACCATGCACAGGGAGAACATGCAAACTCCATGCAGAAAGACCCAGAGCTGGGAATCGATCCCAGTACCTTCTTGCTGCAAGGCAACAGCTCTATCAACTGTGGCACTGTGCAGCCCTCTTTGCAGAATTATTATTATTTTTTAAAATCCAGCAACGATCAAGAGTTTTTGAGCGTGAATGACCCTCTTAAGGTCAGTCATCTGTCATCATTTAAGACAAAACGTTCACTATTAATGATGGGTTTTTTTTGTTCTTTTTTGCCTTTTATAGGTACCTGTTTCCATATGACTGTTTTTCTAAAACATTGTGCCTTTAGCCAAAAAAATATTTTCAGGTTCATCAATGTGATAATATATTTATGGAAATGTCAGACAGCTGTTCCATATTTGCTTTAATTTTAGATAATACCTCTCTCTCTCTGTGCTTCAATGGACTTACAGAAGAGTAAAATTGTGATTTAACAATAAGGGCGACTTTTTATCCTCATCAAGTCAAGTCGTTCTGGATAACTTTTTTCCCTTAAATTAATAAAATAATCATTTAAGAACTTCTATTTTGAATTTACACAGAGTATTTTGTTCTGATATTAGAACTGATATCATGATTTTAAACATTTAAGTGTGACAGAAATGCAAAAATGAAGCTTGTACTTATTATTTGTAGGAGTTAGGTGTTCTTACATCCTCCTATGTATTCCTCCGTGATCCAGTTTGATTTAACAAGACAGTTTTGGCTCAGACAGGTATCTCGAGCTTCAATGGTTGTGCACAAAGTTTAATTTGAAGGCAACCCCGCATGGTGCAGGCAAACTGCTCTTTAATGGTAACTCAGAACGCCTCCCTGCAGGGTTAAACTCATGTTCTGTGGGTAATGATACACTTGTGATATTCCTGTCTGGCTCTTCCTGCCCACTGAAACAGGTGCAAGGAAGAGCAAATTTAAGAGGGAGTGAGAGTTTGACTCTGTAAGCACGTTTAAAATAATTATCATGCTCCCAGCATCTTCCTCCTCCGCCTCTCTCATTTATCGCTCTTCTTAGGGCTGAGTTTGTGTCCCCTGAAGTCGTCGGAGTCGAAGGATCACACTGAAATCAATGTGCTCAATTGCAAAAAGAAGGGATGATCCCTTCTCCAAGCACGTTATCCAATCCCTCACACTTAATCCTATGGAAATTGTTGCGGGACAAATCCACCGCTTCCAGATTATTTGTGTGGATCGAACGATGCGAACCACACGAAAAAACTCACCTGTCCAGGTGGAAAGCAGCAATCTCAGCATTGTGTCTCTCAAAGTCGGAGAAGTAGAAGAAATCTGGAGGCGTTTCCTGCTCTCTGGTCTGCCTGGAAAACAATGGGGATGTTTTTGTTTTATTGAGACAATTTAATTAGAGTTTAGTTTAATAACATTTTGAACAAAAATACGTTTTGATATTATTTTAATCTTTTTTTAATTTGAAACAATTTCACCCCTCTATTTGCAAACTGTTTCACCTCCATCAGTTTGTTTTTAAATATTTTTTTTTTTTACTCTTTTGCGAGGTGAAACACATCTCAACGGCTGCACCCATTTCTAGGGAAGAAGCTGACGTGTCAGACCAAAGCCTGTGTGAACAAGTCTGCTGTAGGGAAGCTGGCTGGGATTCTTGTTCATGTCCTGCAGCCTCCTCTCAGCTAACAGGCATACGCACCCCCACACGCACACACACACACACGCACTCTCATTCAGGAGATATGGAGCTCTGCCAACCAAGTCATGGATCTGAGTCAGAAAATGTTAGAAGCCTCTTTGTATCTGACTCTCTTGTCTTTCCCTTTTGCCTTTCCGCTCAGCCCGGCTGTCTGACAGCGGACTTGTCTCTTTCGCTTGATTTTTCTTTATCTCGGCAGTACATATGTAGACCCACCTGCCAATAACCTTCTCCGTAAAAGCTTACACTAGCACAGACCAGATGAAGTGTGCACGCACCCATCTCTTATGTCTGCACCAATTCTCAACTGTATTAAAGTGAAAACTACCTGGTTAAGTCAAGTGCTACTGTTACCTCCTCTTTCACATCTTAAATTCATGTCGCACCGCAAAGGCAAAACACCGCTAGCAAAAAACCCCCAAAAAAACAAAACTTTCCTCCCCTTACTTTACCTGTCATCGAAGCAACCATTTACACATAAATCAACTCCTGCCTTTGAGATCCCTTCTTTACCACCCAAAGCAACTAGGGGATTAATGATCTGTTTATTTTCATGGTAGATTCTGCGTAGAAGGAAATAATCAGCAGCAAGTTTTAGGAGATCATCAGCAGAGCTCTATTTACATAGCACCTTTCAGATGAAGAGACATTTCTAAGTACCTTTTGAGACTGGAACCATTAAAATAAACCCACACATAGCATGTTAAGCAGTACCACAATGTTTAAAATCTGTTTAAGTACAGCAGGCCTACATGTTTTGCGTGGTGGGAACCTAATGCTTCTTAAAACTCTAAACACAACAACCCAGAGGTTAAAACAGGATGGTAGAAACATTAAGATGTGATGTTTGACGGTTTGGAGGAACTACTTACATCCACAGTTCTGCTGGGGAAATCGAAATGAACCAAATGGGTTCAAATCCACAACGTTGTGAAACCCCTTACATAAACATAACGTTCATTAGGGACATCTAAAAACTGACATATATCCAGTAATTATTACTCAAACCATTCCTCAGATCCTAATCATATATAAAAAATGTTGTTTAAGGATGCCGTGATGAAATCAGCCTTTAAATTAAACAGAATCAGAATGAAATAAGATCATTTTCAGCTGCAAAATCTCAAACAAATTGCTGTTTTTTAAATACATGCTTTAAGACATTGCCATGAAAAAATTCCTCAATGTCTCTGTAGCCTTTTTCCAATGACACAATTCATTCTGAGCTTCTTTGCAAGTATTCTTTCAATGAAAATGTCAGAAAAAGCCATGTGATGGTCACCGCAGATCTGGTTTCCATGGTCCCAAAGGAAACGAACGGATATGATGTGAAAACCTTTAACAAGACAACAGATCTAAAAACAATATGCAGAGTCACAATCTTGTTTTTTCCTTGCAGTAGTGCACCCATCCACCCAGCCTCCATGAGGAAGTGTCCTTGATAATAAAAAGGGGCCTTTATTTGAAGCAGAGTGAGCTGAGGGGTGCCGCAGAGCTTCTGCATGTAGCTCAGGAGTGTGGGTGCGTGTGTGTGTATGTGTGTGAAGTGATGAAGCTGAACTACATGGGCCATGTTTGTGCTGATTCTGCAGTTTTAATGTCCATGAGCTTAAACCTGCACAATGAAGGGTTATATTAGAAGACTTTCAAAGGGGGGGGGGTCTTTACTCAACATTCACACACTTTTCTCTCTGCTTTCTCTCATAAATTCCCAGACTGATGATATGAATTGGCGACAGAGAGGGGGCAGTAGAGACAAACAGAATGAAAGAAAATCGTTGTGCGAGCCACCTCCATCTCGTCCTTCGGATAAAACCGAGGAGAGGAAATAAGCAACTCTCTAATGGAATAAAACTTTTGAGTTAACTAAGTAGCTATTACATATCTATTTTGGTTCTGTAGTAGACAGCAATTCGCACAGTTTCAGTTTGTAGAATCAGAAAGAAATTCTTAAAGAGGAAGCCATTAAGACCTTCAAAATTCAAAATAGTCTAAGTTAAAACATATTTGCAAATGCTACATCACTTGAAGTTCTATGGAGCATAAATAGTGAACATGTATATCCCCCATTATATGCTTTTCTGTCATGCCATAATGCTACACAACATTAAGCAAATTTGTGTAAAAATAAAAGTGCAATTCAGTGCAATATTTTATGGCCTGGTGAATTCAGGAGTGTTTCCACCACCACTTGGACTTAAATCCAATTTCCTAGAGTTGCACGTTTCTAGTGCGACAACAAAAAACATGACGCACTAGTATGTGCTGTGCTTGTCGCAAGCAATGAAATTTCTCTGTCTTCCGATCAACAAACTGCTTTGTGTGACACCAGACACACAAAACAGTTGTGTGTCTTGTTTTGTGTGTCTGGACCTACAACTGAAGGTGAACCATGGTGCGGCACAGGTTGGTTATATGAGCCGCTTTTACAATGGAGACAAAACAATGTGCTGAATGGCACCGAGCTGAACGGTACCACCCAGTGGAAAAGAGGCATTCATCGTTCGCAAGATTTCTGGGAATATAATGTGTGGACCAACAAGACAAAAGCTGAACTTCTTTAATGTGTGTGTCCAGTTACATCTGGACACTGCATTTCAGAAAATGAATATTATATACTGCACAACAAGGTGGTGGTTGTAAGATAATCTGGGCCCACTTTGCTGCTGAAAGCCTTGCTATAAGTGAGGGAACTAAGAAATGTATTCTCTATCAGAAACCCTAGAAGAATATTATTCGGCCATTAGTTCGTAAGCTTAACCAACTCTAGATTAGGCAACAGGAAAATGATTCAAAGCACACCAGCTAGTCCACTCTAAACATAAAAGTTTATCAGCATTTCACTGGAAAGTTGGGGAAGTTGAAGGGAATGAATGATTAATGACTTTAATCCCTGAATTAATCTGATTTAGTCCTGCAAAAAAACTTCAATACTGATTCAACAAGGAGACAGCAGGAGGGTACATGAGAAACTTGTTTCTACTGGTAATCCACAGACGATCTGAAACCCCCCACTGACGAGCTGGTGTGTTGCTGTCTGGCCCTGAATCACACATGGTTTTGGGCTAAAAGTCTGTGAGGACGTTGGCAGGGTGCCTCTAATGTAAATGGGGAACAAAGAGATATAAATACGCAGACAAGTTGGCAAGGTTTTGAGATGAGCACCAAATAGCAGGCTTGAAAGCCTCCTGCTGATGAAACATTTTCCTACAAAAGGTAATGCGACTGAAGGGTATAACAACTCGCTTCTTGTAGCTTAAGTGGCTTTAATCTTCTACTTTCATATTCAGAAAAAAGAGAGAGCAGAAGAGAAGATTTATTAAGAAGACTGAAGCCTGCTTAGTGTCCTCTTACCTGCATCAGTTTAATAGTTGTTCTTACAGGGTGGCCAAACCCAACCCTCTCAAGTGGTCTGACCCTCTTTAACACTAATTATCAAGTATCCATCACCCTCTTTTCAAAACTCAAATGTGCTTTCACTTTTCATTTTTTTCCTGTGCCTGTTCTTAGTTTTGCATCTCGACCGCCCAATACAAGCTTTGTTTTTCTCACAGTGTTGCAACATTTCCCTCTTAATTTCAGCCTGCACAACTGAATGACATTAGAAAACTATTTTGGAAAGTTTTTATATTACAGCAATGAAGTTCATGCATTTTATTAGGACTTTATATAGCAGTACATGGTTGTAAATTTAGGGAAAATGATGCATGGATTTATAGTTTTATTTTTACATTAAGGAATTAAAAATGTGTACTTCTCTCCCACATCTAGACATAATTTTTTCTGTTAATTATTCTTTGTAAAATTGATTAAGCTCATCCAGATTGTAGCGAGAGCCTCTATGATGTAAGCAGAGCCACTCAAACTCTACAGGCAAAAATGATCAAAATCTGACTGTCTAGGCCATTTTAATCTTACATCAGATTATTTTCTGACATCCTGAGCTGAACAATATGATTGATATTTTCAAATGTAGTCCTAAAACGGATATGTGTACATTGTTTTTCAAAGAGATGTATAAAAATTTGTGTCACATTTCATGTGACTATTACTTTATTGGATGTGACAGACTTTCCATTTTGCACCGGTGGAGATAGAAAGTGGTATAATCGAATTTAAACAATGGGTGAAACAAGCATGGCATATCTTGTCACTACTACTCTATTTAATACTTGCTCGCCCACACTGTTGTAGGAGTTGCAGCTTTGATATGGGCCTTTGTTTTCGCTTTCCATACAAACTTACATGTGCGTCAAACTAATAATGAGTCATATTTTCTTCTGCACATCCAGGTCACAGAGATGTAGATGGTTTACACTGGAACTTAATGGCAGTCACTTTACAGGTTACTCCAGTCGGTTTTTCTATTGTTATACTCCTGTATTTTGGTCTATTTACCTAATCAACTTTTCACACCTTCTCTGTATCTTCAGAAGAAACGCGTTATGGCATCACAATGATGCCACCACTATATTTCAATGTGGGGTATGTGCTCAGAGTCATCATTTTTCCAAGCCAAAAAGCTAAAATTTTGGACTCATATGACCTTCTGCAATTCCTCTACTTGGCATTTGCCACATTTAAACAAGATTTCTTCCTGGCACTCTTCCATGAGGATTTGTGAAGTACCAGAACCATACATGCCCAGTTGAACCCAATCCTATTCAGTAGTGTCCTTTTGGTCTTCATGATGCTTTGTGTTCACTGTTTTCTATAGCCTTTGAGGTCTTCATTGAACAGAAGGATTATTTTACTGAGATTAAATTACACACAGGTGGATTTAGAGCTGCACAATATATCACAAATATTTATTCCTATCGCAATATTACAATATGCTTTCCTAATACATTAGCTACTTATTTAAGTACCGTGCAATCAGGCTCTCAAATAATATACTGGATGATGATAGTTGTTTAATGAAGCATAAGAATGTTTTAGAAAGTTATCCCATTATCACAGAACTCACCAACTTTATTTCATGTCATGTTTTCCTTATACTGTGCCACCCTACATGGACTCTACTTCCTAATTAGTTGATTTCTGAAGGCAACTGGTTGCATTCTTCTAGTCATAATGCACTTTACATTATTGTCCACTGTTGTATCACACCCAATTAAAATAAATTTTTTTTTTAATAATGAACTGTATATTTCCTTACAGCCTGATCGCATTGTATCGCATTTCTTTAAAAAAGACATATAGTAGTGGGCGTCATTGAGGGGTGCAATGACGCCCAAAGGTCTTCTGGGGAGAACTGGAAATGATTAGTGTGATTTATACAGAGCATCCCTGTGTAAATGACATCTTGTTAAGGACTCACATCACCTTTAGGAGGCAGACAGGTAAGAGGAATGGAGGACAGGAGTAAAAAAAGCTTTTCAGGAAGGTGATTTGTGTCAGAGTGTGCTGCTCTACAGGTCGTATCCAGCATGGGCCTATCAGAGATGTAACTGTCAAGGCTTTGCGACTCCATACGTGTGTTTACATCTGCAAACAGCATCTTATTGAGTGGGTGATATGCATTTTTTTTTTTTTTTTTTGTGGCTCATTCCTCACTCTCTGTCAGCTCATTTTCCTTTATTCCTGCCTCCAACGCCGTCACCAGAGAAATATCTAAGAGTCGGCCCACGGCCCCAAGGTAGCTGTCGAGATTGAATTTCAAATCAGCGTTGCACAAGTTGTGTTCTAGCCTCAGCTATTTTCAACACATGGGGTGAGATGGTGCCGCGAGGGAAAGGCAAGTCATCTGCATGTGTGGGACGCAGTGTGCGTGATATCATCACAGGAATGCAAAAGGGAAAAGACTTGACACGAAGAAGATGTATGAAGGCTGAAGTCAGAGCTGCAATTTCAAAGTTATTAGATGCTCATATGGAGGGGAGATAGACTGGAATTAATAAGAGCATAAAAAGACCATCAGTGATTATCCTTCAGCTGCACCAAGAACTGGTTTGGAGGTGGAAATGTCTTTTGATTGAGCTTTAATAGAAGAGAGTACTGGGCAGCTATTTTGCTTCATTAATGAACTGCAATTAAAACTATATGATCAATTAAAGCCACAGCACTCCATATGACACATTTAGCACCATAATTAAAACAACACATTAGACAGTAAATGTAATATCTTTTCAAGGAAATTGGAACGCCTGCTTTCATGGCAGCAATGCGTGTTCTTGGGGTCGTGCTGCTGAGTGAAGCAAACGACGCAGCTATCGCAGGCTGGAAGCTCATCCTCAAAATGCACATGGTGGAAAACCATGTTACAAAAGAAACTCGATAATTTTAAACTAGATAATGTATTTATACAAACTGTAAAAACTGATACATACAACTTTTTCTTTTCTGCTTGACAATTAATCAAGACAATGCTTTTCTTGTTTCATGTCAGAATCAGTCAAATTTTGTTTTCTAAACTCCAGAATGGTAATAAATTTTAAGTCTTGAAAATAAAGTCCTGCAAATAAGTTTACCATTTGCATTTAAACTATTTATTTGGGAAAAGAATAGGTGATGATGTGACAGTTAATTGACATCGCTAGAGTTAAATAAAGGAGGTCGCTTGGTAAAGCTGGTAAGAATATCATTAACCAGAGTGAAAGAGTCTTACATCGACATGGGCTGAAAAGTCTCACATTGAGAAAGAAGCAATCCATCACAAAGCAACATAAAAAGACAGATTTTAAATAAAAATGCATTAAAGGACAATGAGCTTAATTTGTGGAGATGACCTGTGGCCTAATGAGACTTAAGTTGAAATGTTTATATGTGGTAACCATTAATGGAGATCAGGCCTAAAAATAAAGGGGAAACCGGAAGGGAAATGGGGGAAAAACGCTGACGGTGTTTAGCTGGAGATCAGGGCAGCTTTCCAACTAAGAAGGGCAGACCTGACCCCCGGGGTATTTTTAAGAAACACGGATCACTGAAGGTGATCCTATGATGCTTTACTGCAGGATCATGGGATTATGGTTGCAAGGATACAAAGTGTAGCAGTCAATAAATCAAACATCTTTGTACCTACAGACTGGATTGCACTGTGATGGTTTTATATTACTAAAAACATTTATAAAAAAGAAGTACAAAGATTTTAATAAGTGTTTCGGTCAGGGTTATGCCTATAAGCTCCAGAGGGAGTCAGACCAATTAATTTGGTGAATATATGAGCCAGAAAAAGACTAAGAATGGCAGGGCCTAGTCATTTAACATCATAATGTTGTATTTTCATGCCATTACCCACTCACTTCCTGTTGAATTACAAGGGTTTAGTTCAGCATTCATAGAATTTAAATGCTCTTGTTTGGAATTACGTATTTCCCGTTTACATATGTGTGTTTGTGTGTTGCTGTGCTAAAAGTACGCATTCAACACAGCTCCAGAATAGTGTGGCCAAGTCATAATTGTCCAATCAGATTAGAAATCTTGATGCTCATATTATGACTTTTTTGACTGCACACATGGCACAACTTTAGAGCATTTGACCTTCTGTCCGCGACAAAGGCTGTGAGCAAAATCTGTGCGGTTGAGTTTGGAATCTAAGCAGACATCTCTGAGCACAGCAGCGGTGCTGTGGGCTAGGTCACTATCTGTAACCACCAGAACTCCCTGGCAACCCTTCAGGTAAATGGCACAAGCCCTCGTAACCATTGGAAATAGCTTTTCTCACTGTGTGCGCATGTGTGTGAGAGTGTGTTCATGCTCGCCTGGGGTGGAGTCCCGTCAGAGCGTCAAAGAGGATGTGCCAATACAAGCGTCTCATCTGGCCAGATGGCTGCAAATCTCTGTCTGAATGTGTCAGGGATCAGGCTGTGGCTTACAGGGCTGCAAATCCCTGCTGCTCTCTAACTACCCTCTATGCATACTGTTCAACAGTGCAGTGGAAAAAATAAAAAATGAAACCAAAAACTGACTGCATTACTGCTAAAAGGCTGAGGATCAGGAGAAATACTTTAAGATGAAAAGGTATCAAAATAAAAGCTCTTTCATTCAAAATGTGCGAAGTTATTAAAAAGAACATTTCTGAACCCTGAGGAGGGCCTGGACCATACAGCAAAGGGAACTAAAGCACTGTAACACTACAGGACACTATGAATAAAATATATACTAACAATATCTCTTCAGTGAATATTTATTTTATCAACAAAGAAGAATGTTCTGTGCTGCTAAAAAAATTGTCCAATGAAAAATATTTTTAAGCCTTCATAAAGCCTCAAGAACTTTTGATCAACACTGCTACCTTGAAAGCAAAGGAGTGACAAGAAAAAGAAAATAACAGTTTGGTTAGTAGGAAAAAAGAGAAATAACTGAGAGGTAGCATAAAACTTGTGAACACTACTTTATAATAAAATATATATTATCAAACCTTGAGTGAAATGACAAATTACAAATGTGAAATGAAATGAGAGAAAAGAGAGGCACTGTGATTCAGATTGAAATAGATCACTGGTGCAATAAAATTTAAAGATCCAGTCTTTTCTGCTGCATCTACAGACAAATAACACTTTATAGGCCATTGCACATTGTTTACTTTGCTGCATTTGTTGCAACTTTATTGTTCCTTCTCTTTGCACATTACTCTGAAAACATATTTATAGTTTGTCAACTTTTGACTTCATTGTGTTTCACTGGAATTTTAAGGATTATAGCAACATAAAGTATTAGACAAATGTAAAATGGAGGGAAACTGATACATGGTTGTCGAAGCTTTTCACTATTTCAGGTCTTGAAGATGTGATTTACGCTGTAGTTCATGTTGAAAACACCTCACACTAGGGTGGAGGGTTCACCTTCCAGCAGGATAACATACAACTTTGAGCTGCAATGAAATCAGATGTTTGAACTCATTTAAGTTGCATTTTTGTGTTAAAATATCCTAAATAAGACCATTAATCCAGTTAAGAACCTGTAGCTAGTCCAAATTCAATCTATCAGACCCTTAACTAAAAAGCAGCTAAGACCTTCAGCAGCAAAAAGTGCTTCTGCAAAGTAATGATTGGTTGTTGGGTTGTGGGATGGAGGTAGAGACAAAAGCAGGCCACACTTTATCAGATGTTTGTATAATTATATAAACTGATCTTTGGTAAATAATAATAATAATAAAAAAACTCATATTTGCACATTTAAAAAAAAAAATCATACTTTTGTCATAGGCAATACTTTTACAAACTGTCTTAAAACGTGGGTTTGCTAATTTTCCAAAAAACAGCACAGGAGATTCTTACGTGCCTCTTTGTTGGCACTTTTTCACCAGCCCAGGAATAATTCAGTTTGCTTATGCCTCAAAAGTGCAAAATGCTTAAAACCTGCAGTTACTGTGCAGAACTGAGTCACATTTTTAAATATGTATGCGAAAGCAGGAAATCTCATTAGTGTTGCTGTGCTATATTCTATTCCACAAAGCCCAATTTCACTGAATGCATCCTTATGTTTCCATGTTGAAATAACTCAATTGAGCTTGTTACTAAAAATGTATTTACTAGTGACTTGCTTTTAGATCTGCTCTCAAATGATAGCCTTCTTGAATGAATGGAATAAAGGTTGATGACTAAACAGCATGCATTTTGTCCATTCAGAATATTCACAAGAGACTTTGATTGAGGTTTAGTGATGCAATAGTTGCTCATATTTATATCTTAATTGGATACTTGGGGTATTAAACATTGCAAAGTTATGTAGTTTCCCTGTCTGCAGCTGTTTTGACTCACTTATGAAAAACTATTTCAGCTATTTAGCATTCATAGCACTGAAGATAGATAGAAGGGGACTCATTTCCGCAGAGCTCCTATACATGCATGGTATAAGTTAGAAAGCGACGGTTTTGATGATGCTGCAGAGAATGATATGATTAGTGCAGGTTCATATATTGGAATAATGTATGTGGTAAATATATGTTGAGTGTATTCACTGAAAGGGATTATATACTCAAAGAAAGGCAAGTCTTAATGTTTGCAGCTACTTCTTTTGTCTTTCTCTCCCACACCATCGCCCACAACAAATACACATCGTTTTTATCCCCAACAATCGGAAGTGTTCCAGCAACACGGAGCCATACTTTGTTATATTTACATATCCACATTCACACAGTGGATTAACTGTTTTCAATAGTCTGAGCCAATCCTTTAGAGTGCGAGATTCACAGCAGGCTTAGCACACAATCTGAACTCTGAATTATGCAGAGCGCACAAAATGTCAAGGGTATTCTTGGGTCAACAGTGATTTAATGTCAGAAAGCACAAGCATGAGAATATTTATAACAATAAGCCGTGAAATGTGACACTGAGGTCAGGCCATGTGAAGATTTTCTTGTTATCTTGGTTTTTATACATAGTCAAAATCTGCATTAAGTCTGTTTCAGAAGGGATCGGATGAACTGCGTAGAGTTCCAGTCATAAGTTTACACAGAATCATCATTATCCTATTTTCAGATTGGGTGAGTGAATGCTGGTTTCCATGCATACTATAATAACGAATCGTGCAGTTTAGCCAGAAATTACTGGTTCTCTGAGTGATCAAGGCAGACCTTGTCTGCTCTTTTTCTTATCCCAGTTGAAGCAACTGGGATAAGACTATTGTTTCTAGTTAAATGTTTAATTTTTCCTCTACCTGACGTATAATCACTAAATCAAACTGTGATTTTTTTATTTGGAGAATCAGACTTGCCATAAATAATAAATATTAGGTGACCACACGATGATGGCTATCCATCTGTAGTAGAATAATAATTCTGTAATGATTTAAAATATCTGTTATTACGTCTACTTATGAGAAGTATAAAGGTCAACTCTGTTCCAGAGATGAGATCAAAGGGGAGAGCAGGCAGGGTTCTTATCAGCTGCCACAGGAGTTGAAGGATGGGTTGTTTTAGGATGAGAAAAAGGTTTTCAAGCCCAAGGCTTCATCACCTCCCAGGACAAGGACCACAGGAGGGGTAACAAGACAGAGTACTTACACTGCTTTGCACTCAAACAGTTGTCTCCATCATTCACAACTCAAGAATTCATAACAGGAACCAGGGGATGAGAAAAAGTACAGGAATAAAGTTTCAAAGTACCCAAATCTCAGCTGTAAACCTAATTATGTGGGAAAATAGCATAGGATGGCTCCACCCTGACACATTTGGGACCTTACAGGGCAAACAAGAGATCATCATTCTTTGTGAAGGCCAACTTTACCTCGATAATGGAAAACAAACTTAAAATCTCTCCGCCTGCAAGGATCTGTGGTGATTTAAAGAGCTCTCCCTCTTTCATGTGTGTGAAAAGGTTTTGTTTATAGCTGCAATCCAAACTGAGCATTAGCACCAGTCTTCATGTCACAGAGGCTGTGAAAGAAGCCGTGGTATTTAGCTCAACTTGTAAGCTGCAGCCATTGGGAAAAAGAAGAAAAATCCCAGTTTGAGCGTGTCAGTAAGGTTGAGAATGTGCAGGGTTAGCAGCAGACTTTTCTTTATTCTCTGGAAAGGGCAGATAGTAAGGATACTTCTGTAAACTCCAGTAAATTCCCTTCTGTAATTTGCAGAGTTCTCTCTAGGAAGCACAGCAAGGAAGTCCAACCTTCAAAGCAGTTTGAAGAATAAATCGTGTATAAATTAAATAGTTCTAATATTAGAAACATTCCATATTGTCCCATTACAACACATGCATTATAGTGTACAAGAACACTCCTTCTCAGCCAGTTCATTGAGTGCATGTGGCTTGTGCCCAGAAGAGTTAGTCAGACCTCCCTTATCTTTGCCCATCGGTGTGGTGAGCATCTCAAGATGTCTCAATGAAAGCAATTCTATTATCTCAACACAAAGATAAGAAATGCACAGACAGACACATGTTTTTTTTTTCTTGAGCAATGTTCTTTCTCTTAGTCTTTAGTTAAAAAGAGAGTTTGCACCTTAGGTCTGCTATAAGATATTAAACTTTTAGACAGAACGATGTGCAGTGCTTTTTTTCAAGGGCAGCAGTGGAAACACGTTGCCAGCTCTCAGATATTTCCAGGCATCATGTGTTTTGTGATCATCTTGACCCACTCTTCTTTGCAGAATAGTTTCAATGCATCAAAAGTGGGTGACCAATCCAGAACCATTAAAGGAGGATCTGCCAGTCGTGTTCTGTTGCATCACCCAAGAACAGTTGAGTTTCTCAATGGTAGAGAAAATGTATTGTTTCATTCATGGAGTTTTATGATGTGGGAGTCATAAAACTGTAAGATTCAAGATCTGTTTTGGTCATTACGTTAACCTTTACATTTAACCTGCTGTTTTGCAATGTTTACTGAAAGTTTGTTAGCCATTAGTAGCACAATTTAAGTTTACACATAATAACAAGAATATAGGACATTGCTTTTCACTCAAAGTGAATTGTTTTGTCATGTTAATTCATTGTTCACATAGACATACTGTACAAATACACACCTTTTTGTTCTTTACATACATAGAATAAAACACTCATGACACCAGAGATTTATTTAAAAAGTTGCATCACTGGAAGTTGTTGGGAGGAGAATATGGAAATATAGTTTTACGTATTACTACTAAATTAGTAGGACTTTATATAAGAGACTTGTTCAGTGGTTTCAGGGGTGAATTATTATTTCTATTGAAATGTAAACTTCACAGAATTTTACATTTTCCATGCCAATGGGGATAGGTTATGTGTTATTTAACTCTATATTAACTGCTTAAAATATTAACAGCATTAAACTTCCTATTTTTGCAAGAGTGTCAGTCATTTTGTCAGAGAGAACGTCCAGCACATCTCCGTGCCTGGCGGTGATATAGGAAGTGAATGATTTATTTTTAGTTCAAATCTGAAAGCTGTTTCTTTTCATCCAACAGAGGGAAGCCAAACTTGTCTGTGGAGTTTAAATATCAGTCACATTGCATCCCTAATTCCATGTTGAAGTGTTTTTTAAAAGAATTTCTTAGATGTGACCCAAAACAGGATATGAATGCCACATTTTGTGGTAGTTTTACACTTAGTACATTTGGCTAAAGAAACAAGAATTATTCCTCAAGATCCTTTAAGTATATACTTGACAGTCTTGTGTCCGCAATGCCAACCCATCGGCCTGCACCCATTTCCTTTTCTTCCTTAGTTTCCATTCATCCTCCTTCTGATTTCCTTTCTGAACTCACCACAGTGACCATTAGGCACAAAAGATGATTGCATTCACGAGCAAAAATAAACAGGCCCACAAAAGCAACTCCATCATTGCTGAAGACATTATTCTAGGAGTGTTTATATTCTCCCAATATATTTCAATAAAGCTGTTGGAACAATTGGCCAACTGCTCAAAAATGAAGTATTTGGTCATTTTTGAAAACATTTATTTGAGTTAGAAAACCCTGTGGTTTTCATTGCTAAAATGTACACACTCCAGCAGGAAGCAGCTCAGAGAGTGAAAAGTTTAGGTTTACCAGGCTGTCAGATAGTTTTAGGACGGCTTTTTTGTCTCCAAAATGGATTGAGTAAAGCAACATGAAACTTAACTAAATAAAACTCAAAGCTTTGATACTTTCGCCCAGAAAGCAATCGAAAGACCCCTCTGGAAAGCTATTTTTTGTGCCAGGACCCCAAATTGAGCTTTGTTTCCTCCATAAATGAACTTTTCTATTTAGATCTGTCAACAAGCTTGTTGTGCTCTGTGGTTCGAGGCCAGATGCCATTCCTAAATAGAAACCATCTATCAGAGGCTAAGTGGTGGCTGAGAGATGTCATTGTGGTCATGAGTGGGTGACGGTGGCAAAGGGCAAAGTGGTGAAAGGTCTGGAAAAACAGTTTCCGGAGTTGCATTTATGCTTGTGTAAGAGCTAAGTGGGATGGGATGCGTCCAGTGCATTGGTGGATAAATCAAGTTAATGAGTATGTGGAACAACTGACTTCCCACCAAAACCACAATTAATTTCTTACAAATCTCAAGATGTTTGACTGTGAATCAAAAATTCTGCCATGATATAATTGATCTGAATAGAAGAAAGTTAATTAAAAGTTGGATCAAATTTCAAAAAGGCAGTACTGCATGAACTCTGTCAAAGAGTCCATTGCATTTGAAAAATGCATTATAATCCTTATTGGTTGTTCCCCAGAGCACCTGGTAAGAGAGCATTGTAAAGCTTTGTGGAATTCAATTGTTTCATCCTTGTGTCTGGTATGATAAGAACATAACCACAATCCTGTTGCACTACAGTTAAATAAAGTGAACTCTGGCTTTCAAAAGTTTCACCAGGTCATAAACTCAGTATACACTCATACAGAGATCAGTCGGCAACTTGGGGTTAAATGCCTTGCTAAGAGGCTCATCGACATGTGAAAGGTGGAAGGACTATGCCAAACCCTGATCATGTTTGGATGATGGACTGAAAAGGGCTGAACAAAGACTCCCTCTAACTAAGGCTGGATTGAGGTTTTGGGCCTGATGTGGTTCAGAAGCCGCTATTTGACAACATCCTCACCCTGTTAGCTACGCATTCCCCACATATCAGTATGACATTTTTACACATCCATGATTTCAGCTCTTTTTTAATATATATCTCTTCTCTCCATCTATCCTCTGGCAGAGGATAGATGGAGAGAAGAATGACCTTTATGTCCGTGGCAAAATTGAGGGCCTCTGAACCAGGACAGAGAATCCTCTGTTTGCATCACTTCTACGTACAGCTACCAAAAGAAGGGCAGGAAGAGGAGGGGCAACTCAGGGAAACCCCTGGATCAGGTTCCTGCTTCCCCATCCTGGTGATATCAGACCTGGAGAATACAGACCCTCCCACATCCTGCCCTGACAATGGGCAAAGCCAAAGCAAACCCCGCTCCTCTCCTCTGGTTTAATTGGTAAACAATGAACGCATTTTCCTCCTCTTCTACTGGCCTTTGTCAGAGGGGACTGGGGAGTCACACACATCCTAATTACCACCTTGCACGGGACAGGCTTAGACAGGCACAGGCCTGGCTCACAATGGATGTATTAACCTTTGCATAGCTATTATAAAGAGCCAGAGTTTTACAGAGTTACAATGCTTTCTCTCATTCTCTCTGCTGAAGAACTGGTTCATTCATGCAGCTCAGACAGACATTCAGCAGGGCTGCGGCAGATCTACCTGGAAAAGGTTGTTCAATAATGATGCCACTCAGTTTTACGGACTGTGCGGTGTGTGCGGTCCTTTTATTGAGACTTGGTGACAAGGGAGAATGAAGCAGGTGTATGCAGTTATTTATGCAGTTACAGCTGTGATGACAAAGATAATAGTCCAATTTTTGTCTCTGTTTAACTGATCACACACATTTTCCTTTCAGAAAGGCTCAATAGCAATATTTCGGGCCCCATAATAAGAAGTCATATTTTCTTAGGCTTACTGCAAAAATGCAAGTTTCCTAATCATAGATAAGGAATAATCAAACCATTTTAAAGGATGGGTATCAACCTTCTGAATTCTAATTTAAAATACCTACCTAGGGAAATCTTCCATCATTTCAGCAGCTATGCTTGCTCAAATTAGATATTTTTATCCAAGGCAAAACTTGGCCTGCTTTTCCTGGTATTTTAGATAAATACTCATTTAAGCTGTATATAGTAAGTTTTTTCCATTCCATTCAAATGTGGAACTTGGAGTGGGAAGTTTAGGAATACACATTTAGGATTTAAAACCATAATCATATGATATGGAAGAAAGCAACAGACCCACACAAAGCAATAGCAAGTGCAGTTTAGCTGCCAAAAAAGCACACAGAAATGCAAAAATGAGTATAGTAAAGAATGAGTAGAGACAGAGTTTGGCAAGGTGAAGCAAGGTGAAGCACATATAAAAAGTTAAAATCATAAAAACAAAGCTAATTGCAAATAATCGCTGAGATACAACCTATGAAAAATATTTCCTAGGTAGGTTTCATATTTCACAACAACCAGTTAAAATGCTCTAAATCTTAGAGATCTTTCCACTAAGGAAGTAACGATATCAAAAACTCACAATATAAGATGAGACATGATACAGAGTTAATGAAAATGATACAGTACAAGATTTTAATACTGCTTACAAAGAAAAGTCAAAGATTCAACAAGCTGGTGTCTTCTTCCAGTACAACGTTTACCATTTACCAGTTGCTACTGGTAACGACCACTGTGTTCGTGATGTAGCTCAACACACCCCCACATCCAACCATTAGTTGTTATAGCGATGTTTACATATTGATCATGTCTTGTCTGTTACTCTGTCGCCATTAACAGTTCCTACTGGAAACCCAAAATGCTGTCAAACAATCATTTAAAGGTAGTTGGGGCATCTTCTAATACAACGTTATCAGGCAACGCCACGCTGACCGCAGCTGTATAGTACTTGTAAGCTAGCAGTCACCTCAGCAAAAAATATTGTAATTTTTTTTAATATTGTGAGATCTTGTTACACACCTTGTTACTTTCTACTGGCGTTTTAAATATTCACATTTAGCTGCACTTAAGAGATATTTAGTAAGATCAAATCCATTATGGGAAAAGTAAAAGTAAGTGCCCTGTAAGTTCTGGGGTTTCACATATAAAGATAAAATCTTTCCCAGATTCTAAAGACATTGGAATCTGATCAAAATCCGATATTTCACAATTTATTAAATGAAGACTATGCCAAAATGGAAATTCTCTGTGCTAAAAACAAAGCCTGACTACAATTCAGCGGCTTGCTGAGCAACATTTAGTAGTAATTAGTGTTAATTGTCGACTAAAACTATGACAAATACTCCTAGGTTGATGAACTGTAGTAACTCCTTTTTCAAAAATCACAGTGTTGTATCAACAGCTGTATGCGTCAAACCTGCAAACGGTAAGCTTTTTAAATTAAACTGAATAACTTTCAAATTTGTTGGAGACCATATCATTTCTTTAATGTCCTAACACAAAACGTTACAATTATAAGTTCATTTTTTAGAGATTCATGTACATTTGGCTTAGTAATGAGAATTTGTGGATAATGCATGCCTATAATTAGAGTCCTGATGATGGCAATAATGACAGCGATGTAATCATGATGGTCATATTGTTGTATCATGAGCATCATTCCGAGCACTTATAGTATCTTCCGCTGTCATTTAATTACTTTACGCTAAGGCTATTCCCAGCTCTGTCATAGTATACTGTGAGTGCATAAACACTTTGTTAAATCAAGAGCGAAAACAGCGAGGATCTAAAAATACAGAGCTGAGAGGCAGAGAGTGACAAGCCGGGATTAGCGCCGCCTCGGTGAATCAAACAAAAGCACCCGAAAGGAAGTATGGATGGGAGGTGGAGACAGGAAGGAGCATGGACAGCAAAGGTTGAGAAGAGGGTGGGGATGGCGATAAAAAAACACAACTCATCCTCGGGAATCGACCGGGTGAAACATTAATGAGACAAGTGTGTGAGAAGGATAAGAGGAGAGTCTAAAATAAGACAGCCCTCAGCGAGTCTGTGTCTGAGTGCAGCTGTCAAAAAACAAAAGTTATTTGAGATTTAAGATGACAAACAGGTACATTCAGCGCCAGAAACTCTTCTGTCAACCGGAACCAGGAATAGAAGCCAAGAAGATAAAGAAAATAGGAACGGGATGATGACACAAACAGCACTCATAATCATTACTCATGTGACTGATACAAAATGACTAATTTTTGCAGATTCAGAAGTTTTGCAACTCCCCAAGCACACACACACACGCGCACACACACACATGGTGACACATAATAAGATAATGCGCAGAACGAAGGAAGATGACTGACACTTCAATTAAAGCATCTCATGCTGAAGTTCTGCCACGCAAATTATCAATTCAAACTGCGTGTGTGTGTGTGTTTGTTTGTGTGTGACGATGAACATGCAGATATGACAGACCACTCGATGTGGCTGGTTTTATGACTGTTAACTGAGCACTAATTAACTGGCTCATCTCACAAGAGCCCACAAGAGGTCAGGGCGCCCACACACTTGGATTGCACTAAGCAAACACACATTCACACACGCATACACACACAAGTAACACAAATATGAGAATTTTATTAAAAGACTTTGTCTACATGGTTGCCTGAAATAGGAAACATATACAGTGAAGAACAAGGAGAGGTAAAAAGAAAAATACTGGAAACCAACTTTGTGGCAGAAGGCTGTGTTGAAAATGCCGACTTTTACAAAGGTATCAGCCTCAGGCGGCATTACACAAAAGTTTTTGATGGAACAAATAGAATTGAGTGGGGAGAAGAAGGGATGAAAGATGAGAGCAGAGAGAGGGTGGGGGAGAAGGAGGTGCTGTGAGATGAGCAAGCCTCATCCACATTAGAGCGGCTTAAAACTCAAATTAATCTTAAAGACCTAAGGAGGGAGTCAGCAGCGCTTTGAGCCTGGAGAAGCGCTGCTGGGGCTGGCAGCCTGAGTCCAAGTACAAAGCTGCAGGAGAAACAGATGTTGAGGATGCCTCAGACTAGAATACAATATATGTGCGCCTGAGTATGTGAATGAGAAAGACCATTAGAAGTACAAGATAGAGGAGAGAACAATGGAAATATTGCTTGATAGCAGATGATAAACTAGCTTCCTGAGATTTTGTTCGCTTGTGGAGAAGTTCCAGGCAAATAAGGAATCCTGAATAGAATTGAAATTAAGGAGCCAACTACTGCTTGTCACTACAGGTCAACTAATCCCAAATTAATATCATCTATGTTTGAATGTTTGTGCATAATACGTCTACTGTTATAATGGCTTTTTAAAAGACAGGTCTGTGGTTTCATTGAGGCTGGAGAGGAGAACAAGATTGGAAGCAGATAACAGGAAGGCTTTACACAATAAAGCAAAGTTGTTCTTTTTTATCCTTTTGAGCTACTGTCACATAAAACATGCTGGATTTCAGAAGGTTTGACAGCTTATGATCATCGTGAAGGCCACAAGCCAAAATGCGTTTCAGAAGGCTTTATTTAGCAGACCTCTGAGCTTCTTTATGCGTCTTGGGAGTTGTGCCAAAAACGTTTAGAATTTCTGGGCTTATGGAAATCCCAAAATTGATGCAAGGATCAACATTTCGAGCAAGGCTCTCTATGGCTAAGGTTCTGTAGTTTATATGCTTACACATGCATATTGTCCTACATACATGCTTAAACATGTATGTAGGACAAGGGTCCTACATACATGTTTAAAATGGTTGATTTGCCTCCCTAGCATGCAGTAAAGCTCCTGTAATGACCAGCACACGAGACATCAAGTGTTGAAGATTTAGGCCTTTGCGCTATAATACAAAGAAATGACAAATGATGGTCCCAATGGTGCTAACTGCCATAACTGTGAAAATTTATCTCCTTAATAATATATTTTCTTGTATGAGATATGAATAAAACCCAGTGTTACATCTGTAATACTCTGTTGTTTTTCTTAATTCTTCCTGTAGATTTTTATTTTTTTTTTATAAAACATTGAAATCAGTTAAAATCAATTTACAAAAATTGTTTTGATGCTGAGAGCACTTTGAATATAAATTTACATTTAACTTGAGAGGGTGAAAGCTACCAAGTAAGACACATGTTCTGGTTCACAGCTACTCAGTTTGCATGTGCCTTAGGCTGGGTTTTTCTGCTTGATTCTCAGAGCACATACCTAATGGTGCAATGTTGTGTCAAAAAAAGAGAAACAAATATGTTTACAATGTAAAAGCAAAACAGTATGATTTGCTACTCTGATGAAAGCTATAATCTCTATCGGTGTTTCTGCATGGTCCTCAGGGTCCACAGTCCTTCGCATTTTAAATGTGTCTCTACTCCAGCATACCTACTTCAAATGATTGAACAACCTCAGCATGTTGTTCAATCTGCAGCTGCAGAGACCTGTTAATCAAGGATTTATTTAAGGCAGATTTATGGCAGAAGGAAAACACCTAGAACACACATTGTGTGCCCTGAGGACCAGGGTGGTGAAATAATTATGTATTTTAATTATTTCTTGTTTTCCATGTGTTTAAACCACAGAGCCATTAGATGACAGAGTCTGATCGAAATGACAGATAAGGCAATAAATGGGCAATATGTTGCAGGATATGAGCTGTAAAGTTTTGCTCAAAACACTGTACAACCTTATTCAGCTCTACCTCACTGGGTATTAGAATCAGCCTAAGTTTCATCATCTAAATAAACAGTTTACCTGCCTCGTTATGTTTACTACCTAAAGATATGAGTTTTAATATTTCAAAAGCTATTTCTACTCCTAAATCACGTGAAGCACTTTGAACTGCCTTGTTGCTGAAATGTACAAATAAATAAACTATACAAATAAACTTGACGTGTCTTAAATGCCCAACTGTAAACAAGTAAAATAACAGCGCAATCAAACTGTCCACTGGATTCATTAAGGAATGTTTTACGGCACTGCAAGGCTCCGTTAAACTGCAAGTCAGATTGACTTTTAACAACACAAATTGAAGAAATTTTGAACATTATCCTTCATTAGCCGTATTATTTACAAATCAACACATCATTAGTTTCAAAAACGAAGTGATCTGGTCACAAAATTATTAGAAATATGAACGTGAATGTTTCCCCATCTAAAGCAGTGAAACTAACATGCTACAGGCGCACAGACAAGCAAACCCCCTTCACTTGAAATTTATTGCCTCCTTCATCTCTTCCCACTCATGAATGAGCCACACCTGCTCTCTGCAGATTGCCATTGATTGGAACAGCCAGGTCAGAGAAATTGCCTGGCAT
Source organism: Gambusia affinis (assembly GCF_019740435.1). NCBI lineage: Eukaryota > Metazoa > Chordata > Actinopteri > Cyprinodontiformes > Poeciliidae > Gambusia > Gambusia affinis. Next base: position 11,572,524 of record NC_057886.1, on the reverse strand, counting down.
CCTGAGGTGCTGCTCCGTCCCCCTGGCAGCCAAGGCAGCAAAAGCAGAGGCTGCAGACAAGCCGAAGACTCTTTCCCTGACGAGCACATTTTAGATTGAGAGGCTGATTGAGCTGCAAGAAATCCAAGAGTAGAGCTGTACGCAAGCAGCAAATAAGGAGAGAGATGGATGTGACAGTCCGGCTAGAGCTTTTTGCACAACAAGCTGGGTGAAAACCATCTTGAATTAGGTTGCTAATACAGATCTTCAAGGCTTTTTGACTTGTCGCAGGAAAAATAATCAGGATTAAATTGTGTGTGTGGTTTGGAGCAAACAAGCTGGTGTTCCTTTGTGGTCATATCCAGAGTGTGGGTTTGAAGTCGTCACCTCATGCCCAGAGCGGGCGCTCTGAGTGAGCGGCTACAGCTGCAACTTGGCTCGCGGTTCGTGCATTTCCCGGCACCAGTTGTGGGTGACAGAGGGTGCACAAACTCTGTAACCTTCACAGAGAATGTCTCTTTGCAGCTTGTATGTGTGTATTTCTACATGTGTGTGCACAGCAGCTGCACGAACAGCTGTCTATAGTAATGTGACTCATCTGTGATCATGCATACATTTAACATTGCGTTCAGACAGCAGCTCCTAAAACCGTGTCTAACTTATGATAGCCGGCGGAGCTGCGATGGTCCTTGAGAAGAACTTGAGAGATGGGAGCAGCAGAGGAAAAACAACTCGAAATGTAAGATGTCAGGAGCGTTTTTCACTTCACATGCATCAAAAATGCAGGTGCATCGCAATTCAATGTGAAGTTACTTGGATGTACAGAAAAGCTTTAAGGAGGGCAATCACGGGGAAGGTAATTATCCAGCAGAAGGTCATTCACTCCCTCCATAGGGATAGAAAGCTACAAAAGGTCAATATTAAGGAAGCCAGCTATTTAAGCAAATTAATGGTAAGTTGTATCTTTTTTCAACTGCAACACAATTTTTCAATTGGCCCAGGCTTGCTTGTCATTTGAGCAACTTTATAAGGCCTTCATATCTGTGTAACCAAAGTTTTTACATTGTAGCAATATTTATTGTCCTCTCAGCAGATAAAAAATCCCATGCTTTTCAAACAAAGCATTAAAATTCATAATAAAGTCACTAACCTTTCATTGTTTCAGACAAAGAAGGGCTTGTTCTCCTTATTTAATAACTTAATACACCATGAATACCTTTGAGAAAGATGCTATAACTGAACCAAGGGGGCAGCCTTATATAACAATGGGCTACAATAAACGTGCCTGCTCACAAACTGTCTGAAGATGATAAAGAAAATTGGCTCTTTGTCGCAGCTATTAGATTTCAGAGTAGACACAAATACAAAGAGCTCAAGCATGTCAAAACTGATTCGGTTTCTGTAGATGATGCATTTAGATTTCCTGTGGTATTAAGGGTTTGCCATGCGTGTCCTATGTACCTGTGCTGTATGTCAGGTGTGCGTACACAATGAACTCTGCTACATGCATTAATTTTACAGCTGATGACAGAAAGGCAGCATCAGTAAAGAAATCCCTTTCAAGGAATCATGTAATACACAAGCTATTTTGAACAACAGAAATATACAAAAACACAAAGAAGGAGTGAAAACATGCCTGTACTTTACATACCAGAGGTCTACACCTCCTTCCTCAACCTCTCCACCTGCCATCTGACAAATCCATTTAGAGTGAACATGAACATTAAGGTCCTGCATGCACACTAAAACCAGGATTTTGGCAGAGACAGATAGGCAAAAGAAACATGAGCCAGACAGACACAAAGATCTGGCATAGGGAGGGGCTCTGCTTGGTCTGTGACCTGGCTCCAGCTGGAAGACCCAGTTCCCTGACAGGTTGGCAGTGCTACAGCCCTCTGGGGTTTAACTACTTCTCAAATGTCTTCCTAAATCTGTTTCTTCTCTGTTCAGATGCCACTTCTTCCTCAGTCTTTGACAGCCTCTGATTATCTCAAGATACAGCCATCTTATATGCTCTGCTTTGGTTAAGACACCTAATCTATTGTGTTTGGTCTTGTAGTAAAGCATCCAGCACAAATGTGATGGTTTATAAAGTTTTTTTTTAGCTTTGAGAAGAAGGAAATTAGGTGAAATATTGTCTGGGAAGCAGTGCTGGAGATCTAACAAACTAGCATTTCACTTAGGGATTGAAAAGTTCAGTGTGGCAAGCCTAGTGGACACAGAATTAAAGTAGGTTAAAATGTAACTTTTCTCCGTATATCAGTCCATATTACACCATTATAGTTTAACAGCTTCATAGTAATATAACTACCAAAGCCTTGTTCCAACGACAACTTCTTAGGTTTCTCACAAAAAAGTTCTTTGATTTCCAGTGCTATACACGTCTTGTTTAGAAGAGAAACTAAAATCAGATACACAGTCTTTCATTCATTTGGTTCAAACTTTGATAAAAAAAAACATGAGCTGCTGACTTTGCTTATTATAATTGGTAAATATGCAGAGGAAGAGGCATTTATGAATTTACTGATAGCAATCAAAAGACATCAGGAGAGTTTTTATATTGACAAAGGATCTCTATAAAATGCAAAAATCGAATTTTCTTGATAGATAAACTTTATGCTCACAAACACCACACGCCATCATCTTCATGTTCTGGTAGTTGACTTTGCCCATTTTGTCATCGTCATGGCATGAACTGTGTTTGGGTCTCAACAATCAGAACCAATTAAACCATCACCTTGTAGCAAAAATGGTTTCACATGAAGAGACTGTTTTTGGTGGGTGAGGATGTACTTCATAATCTAAATGATTGTTCTTCAAAAGTGGGCTCAAACTTTCAGTCAAAAAGTTAGCAAGCCAGATAAAACAAAGCTTCAAATACTTTCTGAAGGCTCTACAGGGAAGACATCTTGTGGAGTTGGCTGTCAACTTGTGCACTGTAGACTCCAGGCTTATGGCTTTGTAGAGTTTTGCATCCACCTCAAAGAAGGCCTGAAACATCAAACCCTCTCTGAAGCAACACTTGATGCTGTACAGCAGAATGGGTCAACACAAACACTGCTTTACAAGGATGCTCTGAACCACAGCTATCCCTACAATTCCTAAAATAAGTGAAGGTTGGATCAGTATGACAGGAACAACAAAAGCTCAGTGTATTCTTTAACAACAACGGAAGAAAAGTTGTTGTTTTTTTTCTTAAGGATTTGTTTTTCAGAAAGGTCTTTATTGCAGTAATTTTGCTCCGAGGAGTTTTGTATAATATCTGTACACACTGCAGACAGATGACTGTGACAGTCAAAGCAAGAAGCCTGAATAAAATATGACAGGCCAAACAAAGAGCTGCAGGAATCTGTAGCTCGTGGTTCAGAAACTGACATGTAATTACTGTCAAAACGGTTTCCAGCAGTATCTGAGAAAGACAGCTTCGGTCATGTCTAAAGTAAGAAACCAGAGCTTTTCATTTCCAATTTAAATGCAGAATTCTTCATTCAATCAGTCCTGTGGTAATTTGAGCTTTACGATAGCATTTATTGTACTCAGTCATTTAACCTCTACATTACAATTCTGTTTGAAGTTGACTTTTTCTTGTAACAGATCACATTTCAGCATTGCAAATGCATCTTCATAATGCACCAAAGAGATTCAACTGCTTCACAAAAATGAACATGGCCATTAATAATGCTGTTTAATACCAAACTCTACACTCAGAACCACCCCAGGACTTCAACAAACCCTGCAGTTCTCTTTTGTTTTCTTGCCTGCCACCAAAGTTACACTCCTCTTCAACTCATACTTGTATCGTCCGATTGCCTGTGAATCACCCACACAGACATGCACAAACCTAGGGTGATCTTTGTTCTTGTCAGATGTGACTACGCTGATGGTGCCTGCCGGGTGTTGTTGTTGACAAAAAAGTTTTGCATTCATGGACGTTATAGTACAGCATCGACTGTTGTGCTGTTAGTTGTCACAGTCTGAGCCCTATTTAGGGGCCACCATTTCACCATATTTCTGAGGAGTTCTGCGTATTCAGGAACCACCGCTCAGAATAAACGCAAAACATTTCCTGCAAGAACGTCTCTACATTCATGCATTTGTTCTCAAAATAGTATTAATCTGACAAACTGTGTCTGACTCCATCAGGCCACTTTGATGTAATGTCACTTTGGCTGTTTTTTTAAGGCAGGCTCAATGTTGAGTGGAGCCCCAAGCAGAATTTGATTTGGGATCCCAGTTTCAGGCAACCAGCCACTCTGTTTAAGTGTGTGAACATTGTACATTTAAGACAACATGCAAAAGTAGTCGCTTTCTTTTAACCACCTCATAGGCAAAGTGCAGCAACAAGTGAAGGAGCGAAAGCATTACATCACTCTATGCTCACTCTGACAACTACTTTAGCGTGGACTTAAGGAAGTGAAAAATTCGAGTGGGTTTGAAATTTTAAATGTTTGAAGCTCTTGGTGTACCCTGATACAGTTACCGGGTCAACACCAATTAGCAATAGGCAACCTTTAAACCTTGATTTACATATTACTGTTAATCTATTTAAATTAAGACTTTTCTAGACCATGTGGTTTTCTAAACACTGGAGCAGATTTAAAAAGTTTTCCCAGTCATTGAAGCCCTCAATGCAACCAAAAACAAAACAACTCCTGGGACTTTTTTGAGAATCTTATGGGGGCACCTGCTTTTGGATTGGGGGCTCAAAGCAGTAGTTTAGTTTGCTTATGCCTGGGGCCAGCTCTGGCTGGTTCAATGAAGTTTTTCTTCTCTTCTTGAATTAATAAAGAACATCAAAGCCAATCCCAAGATCAAGTTGTCAAGCTAGGTTATTTTGAACCTTTCAGAGCTTCACTCATAACTCTTAGAGCAGGGAGATGCATACACAAGCACGCACATACACACATATACTCATGGATGTCTTCATTGCTTTACCTCTTTCCTTTTCCCTCTTACTCCCCATATCTAATGTTCTCCACAGGGGCTCTCATGCAGAAAACCTTTTTGCATTTCATAGCAATCAAACTGGGCTTGTGAGCAATTACTTCTGATCGCCGCACAGTTGGCCTGGACTCTGTTTATCCGTGCCGACATGGGAATTCATGGGGAAAAACTCAAGACAGCAGAGAGTTAAAAGGTATTTCTTTTTCAAGAGCAATGCGCCTCTGCCGGCACATCGAGCCTCCCCAAAGACGACTATGGGATGGCTCAATGCTCGTTTTAATTAACACATAAGCCTGTTGATGTTAATTAAAAAGGAGACAGGCGATTCCCCAGTCAGAATAAAAACTTACGAAGAGGAGGGAGATATCTATGTGAACAGAGACGGTGTCAGCACTCAGTACTTATTGTACTTATTACCTTGTTCAACTCACCTACGATTGCAGGATTCACCCCTTGAGTGTTTTCACATTTTGTCATGTTACAGATACGAATTTTAATGTGTTTTAATGGGATTCTACATGATAGACCATAATTTTAGTTTCATCTAACCTCAGCTGTGCTGTGATATCAACATGGCTGGCTACGACTGCATACCACACTTTTCAGATTTTTACTCTTAAAATTTATGACAAAATGAAAAAAAAAAAAAGGTTGTGAGGGGTATGAAAACTTTTGGAAGGCCAATGTTTATAAAAATCCAGGTGACTGTAGCGTACTTATTAAATCATTTTAGCCATTCTGGCTCTACTTACTTCATGGGCTTGAACAGCGCTTGTCCATAGTTCTGGAAAGTCATGATCAACTTCAGCTGGGTGCCTCCGGATTTCATGGCTGAAAAGAAAACAAGAACGATGTTAGACTATAAAATCACACCGTTGAAAGCATAAACAAAGGCAAGCACACACTAACGCGGGACGGCATCACATCTGCACAGATGATTCTGCGTTTGCTAAAAGTGAAGCTTAGTGTGAATTCACGACAGATCTGTGTGTCTGTTAAACAATTTAGCAGACACTGAGTAATGAAAGAGAAACAATTAAGGTTTTTGAAGCTGTGTGCAATGTAAAACAAATGTGACAACTTGCAAATAAAGAATGATCTGAATTAATCAGAGAAGTTTCCTTCTCCTTTTAGGATCAATAGCTTGACATTTCTCTGAAAGCCTCCATTGATTGCTCAGATCACTCGTGACGTCTCGTGCACATTAGCCACTTCCTTTGTCACTCAGACACGCTGACCTCCTGTACGCTGGAAGCTTATGTCTCTGACTATCAGTCATATCCGTGTTGTCTCCCACGGGGTGATGGATTCTGACGGCGAGCTTCCTGCCTCCCTCTGACTCAAACAAAAGGACCGCCAGGCCAAGCTAGTCCAAAACGCCTTGTCTTCTTGTCACAATGGACCCGCTTTTTGAGGGGATTTGCTCATTTATTACAGCATATTAACTTGAGCACATTACAAAACACGGTGCCGCTGCCCAGCCCCAATATCAGTGTAAGCTCCCTGTAGTGCGCCACATTGTTGGACGAGCATACAGTTGTATTCTGTGTTTACTGACTCTCTTAGTGCTGTCGTCTCGAGAGCTCTAACATTTTGTTTCTCTATTTTCTCCTTGCTTCTGCTTTTTTTTGTTTGCATATGTCATCCTTGTATTCACATCCTCTCTGTTATGCTCGGTCTGTCTCAATCCATCCTACTCAGCACCGGCAAGCTTTTTTCGTTTTGCTGTGACTCATTTTCAAAGGCTTCTGGATTATTTAATTTTTTTTATATACACTGTTTCACTCAGCAGTACATAACCTCAGGTGCTCCACCTTTTTACTTCTGAAGAAAACATTCTGGGATTAAAGCCATATAACACATTAAGATGCACCCTGGTGACCAAAATCTGCTGTTTTCTAGCTTGATCAGCCCTGACTGGTGACTGCCCAGTCTAAATTTAAAAAATCAGAACACTAAATGCTTATTTAACTCACCAGCAGGTCATACTCTTTGAAGTTGACACAGTCCAGAGGAGCTCATCTCAATTTGAGCTATTTTTAGAATCAGTGAAGCATTGAAAATTAAGACAGACCATGAAGCAACAGAATGGATTTTCATGTTGCTCAATGTTCAAAGTCCTGATTTAAGCATAAATATTATACCTATGTTTATGGCAAAAGTTTAGACTTAAAATAATAGCATAAATAGTTTTTATTCTTATTTGTATGTAGTATGCACATGTATGGCTCATCTAGTGTGATAATGAGAGTTCTTGAGTTCAGGCCCCTTTTGTTGCTTTTATCCTAGTTAGCAATCTAAGTAAAAATAATGTTTGGATTTGAAGTAAACATCTACAAAATGATACAACAGATAACAAAAACTTTCACTTTTGTGGCAAATACATGCATACATAAAAGACCAATAAAACTTTGTTGAGAGGTATTTTTATTTAAAACAACCAGATGAAGCTATTTAAAAGAAAGTTGTTTGTTATATTTTATATTACATAATAAGATACGTCTGTCATTCTTTCAGGTTGCAAAAGAGCAAGACATTCAGCAGCTGACAGGAAGAGAGAATGTAGTACATCAAAGTTGCTGCGTTTCATTTTTTTTTTTTTAGCTCTTGACCTCTGTATGCGACCTCTGTTTTTGGAAATGTTGACAGAATTTGGGGAATCGGAAATCAAAAACTGAAACTGCTGTTTTTACGTTAGCCACTCTCACCGTGTTAACTACAAACATCAGAAGCTGAAGCGGCTATTAAATATCAACATATTAATAATTTAGTCTTTGAAAAAAAGAGAATATAATAAAACCCTGTTTAACAGGTACAGCTCTGTGTGAAAGCACTTCTCTGCCTAATAAAAATAATTCCTGACCGCCTATGACAGGAGGGCAATAAAATATTTCAATTGATGTTCTTACATTGTCCTGTATTATAGCTCTTAGACAGAAATTAGAATTGCCTTGGTATCAGCAGGTTAAAGCTTTACAGAAAATTGAGATTGGAAATCAGCTGCAAACGTCTGATGCATCTCTACATGTAATATATTTACTCAATCAAGGTCGGGTGGATAGTCTCCTGATGTAATCATGAAGTGCTGGATCCTGGTGCGCTGGAGAAATTGAAAGCTATGACCTCAGTCTTATAAGCCAAGCTTCCAATTGTTGCCATAATTTGAATATTAAATGAAATCCCCCCCATGCAAAAAGCCCCGAGCATAGCTTAAGTGATTGTTTCTTTTTGGATGTTATCTCCGCTGACATGAATTTACAATAACATTTACCAGCACATTTTTGTTCTACAGGCCTCCCACCCCCCTGAAGCATTCAAAACTGCCCCCCATTCTCCGCAGCGTGATGATAAATCCATCGTACCTTCACCTGCGCCTCTTTGTGCTTCCATGAGTGTGATTTATGAGTTAAGCCGAATCCCGAACAAAAGGCCACAAACGCTTCCCAGCAAAGACAGACACAAAGGAGAAAAAAGAAACAAGCACCATTTGGAAGAAAATGCTGACGAGGGAGGCTTTCTAATGCCATGTAGCTCATATATGTTTTTGTTATTGCAGCCAAGCAGATATGAGTATAAAGGCTGTTTGCAACAATGTGGGTCACTGCTGAACATGCTTCTGAAGACACACAGATTACACAGGGTTTTATGGCAGACAAACGAGATGGAGGGACCACGACCAGGCAGATAGCTTAAAAAGGCTTGGGTATAAATGAAAATAATACAATTGCTAGATAATAATCCAAAAGAGTGCAGGATTATAATAGAAAAAGAAAAAAGAAAACAGCTGCAGCTCATCTCAGTATGAATTTGGCTCAAATTTGTAGATGAAAAATATACTTAATGCATGTTGTAAAAATTTATAATTTCTATGTACGTAGTCTTTCTATAACTATTTAAATTGCAAATACAACAAAAAATAAAAATATGTAAGAGTTTTGACTATTTGTTTGTAGGTTAATCGAGGGCAAGGACTCATCACCATAAAGGTATTAAATTAGAGAATTGCTTCTAAAAATCTTTGCAGTCATCTTATCAAAGATACATTTTTCTGCGTTCTGAATAAATAAAAACAAGACTTACACTGCCCTTTCAAAATAATGGAATATATTAAGTGTGGGGTTTGGGAGAGAGGCAGAATAGTTTATGGACAAACAATGACAAAATTATAACAAAAGACAGAGGAAAGACATCGCCCCATTCTTGCCATACTGTTATGATTATATTATGCAGACATTGTAAGAAACCACAGGTGGAAAAAGAAGCTACAATTGGCATTTTTAGAAGGACACTGAAAAGCAAGATAACCAGCTTGAAATAACCTGATTGAGTTTCTCAGGGTTAAACCTTCTCCCAATATGTACCTCTCTCATATTATGTCATATTTTCACCACATCGCTGTAATTTGACCTGTTATCCACTACTACTTATGGACTACCAAACACCGAGACCCAGCACGTTGCATGTCAACATACATTGCATGTTAATTAATTTTTTTGGCCATTTTAGACAAATAAATGCAAAAGTTAAAACATATTTACCTCAGGTATTTCTGCAGCAGTCAGGCTTTAAGTGTGGAACAACCCAAAATAAATGGATAAATGGATGGATGGATGGATGGATGGATGGACAGCTAAAACTGAATGCACATCAACCCTAAAGACATGGTGGCAGCATTATGATGTGGGAGTGGTTGTCTTCAGCAGGGAGAGGGAAACTGGTTAAGAGTCGATTGGCAGAAAGAAGCTAGAGTCAGGGGAGTTCAGCAAAAAAAATAAAAAAAAAATTTCCCACACTCTTTAATTTTCTTTTTCCATACAATCCAGAGAAGGAAAATTAAGCACATTCCATAATACTCCAGCAAATATGTCCAAGTATATATGTATATAAAGAAATCTACATTCACCGCCTTGGCCCAACTTGGCTGTGCCTCACCATTCCCTACAACATGGCTCGGTCTGAGTGACTCACCAACGCTGGTGATCCGCTGAGTGACCAGGTCTTTCAGCAGGGCGTCCAGCACGGGGCTGTGCCTGGGGTACAGCTCGTATCTGTTGATCCCGATGTGGAAACGGAGCCAATTGGGGTAGGATTCTGCTGTCGCCTCAGCAGTTGGAGAAAAGTCGTCTTCGTCCTCGTTCCCCTCCTCGTTATGCCTGGGGGACAATAGAGTAAGAATGAGAGGGGAGGGCAATGTTTAACAGGAGTTTGTCACCACATAGGTTTAATGGTGTAAAGAAATGTGTAGAGGAACATTTCTAAGACTATGCAGAGACTGAAAGTTTTTCATTCAGCAGAAATGTAGATAAAGGCTTATAGATAGATAGATAGATAGATAGATAGATAGACAGACAGAAGGATAGATAGATAGATAGATAGATAGATAGATAGATAGATAGATAGATAGATAGATAGATAGATAGATAGATAGATAGATAGATAGATAGATAGATAGATAGATAGATAGATAGATAGATAGATAGATAGATAGATAGATAGATAGATAGATAGACCCTTTAAAAACACTAACATTAGTTAAGTATTTTCTCTATAACCATCATCTTCCTTACATTAACAGTTAGACATATAAAGAACTGATCACAGTTTTCCTGAATATTCAACTTACCATCCCTGGTTTCCCGTGGCTCTCGGATAAAACCTGATATCATTGTTGACGTTAAACAAAGTATCATCATCCGTGAGTGGAGGAAGGTCAACCTTGTATAAGGGATGCTCAAACAAAGCCGACAACCGAGAGAGAGCCTGGGCAGAGGCGGTGCGACCCACGCTCGCGTCACCCATGAGAGGCTTGTGCTCTTTTGCCGACGGTCCCGTTCGCCCGCGGGAGTCCCCGGCTCTGTCCACGCCCGCCGCGCTCTTTTCCAGCGAGTGGGACGTGAGGTTTGAGCTGGGCTCGTTGCTGAAATCCTGCAAGATCCTCAGCGTGTGCTTGTTAGGCCAGCCCGCCTCGGCGGCCGATCTGGCGCGCTGCTTCCCCCAGCCTTGAGAGTCCCTGGCCGGGTGCTGCGCGCACTGGCAGCCGCCCTCCTCGCCGTCCGCTCCGGCAGCTCTTTTCTCCAGCTTTGGCAGCAAGTCTATCATGATGTGCAGAGTGCACGCAACTAAAAACACCATGAGGATCAACACTCTGAATTTACGAAACAATATCATGGTTATTTATGCACTATCTTATTTGGTCTCCGTACAAACAGATCAGGCTTTTGTGGTCCAACAGTGGAATGCTATGAGAAAGCAGCAATATAACTATCTTCTATTACCATTTTACTCACAACAAGCGCTAGGAATCCCATCATATTTAGGAGTCATATTTAATTTGCAGTAGTCCAAAATCTTCATGTCCTGACAGGTGCATGTAAAGCGCTCTTCATGTGCTGCCTTCTTGAGCTGGATGTTTGTGTCAGGAGGACGGCGGTGGGAATAAATGTTTCAGAAGATGTAACAAAGAGGAGCAGGGTCCCGTTAAACGCATCGATGCTCTTCCTTGAACCTGCTTCCCACCGCGGAGTGAGACATCAAACGAGCCATAACTGCTTTCTGTTCAAATGTAAAGTCACAGCAGAGGTAGATTTCACTTAATCCGCTTTCCAGTGATATCTGCAGTTAATTTCTAAGACCAAAATTTGAAGAAGAAGAAGAAGAAGAAGAAGAAAAACATTCCGTAAAAAGAGGATGTTATCGGCGAGATGCTCGGATGCTGCCCCACTTCTTCTTTTCCTACTGCGAGCGTCGTTGAAGTGAAATCAGATGCTGCCTGGCAGGTGTTGCGATCCAGGTCGTGATTTTGTCCTCTCAGCACCACCTTGTCTCTCCCTCCAAGTGTTCATTCAGGGTGGGTCTGTTAAATCTTAGACATCTGAGCCCAGCCTCGGTGGCGTCATGAGGAAGAGATTGGCTGCGTCCCCGCACATACAAGCAGCGCCACTGTGACATGAAAGGCGAGCTTTAGGGATGAAACGCTCCGGGAGCCGAAAGGCTGCAACGCTCTAGTGTGCAGCCAGAGGGCGTTGGAGCAACCTGAAACTTCCGGATTTCCAATTTTTTATTTATTCCCCCCATATCCTCCCTACAGGTTAAGTCCATTGGTTCTAAATGTGAGATTTCTGGACATTGAATATTTAATTACTTTAGTATAATAACTATTATGTTACAACTCTTAAAGTTGTAGTGCTATGAGATAAATCAATCTTTTATTGGAGTGAACATTTGAGAAATATCAGCATTAAAATAAGACAATATTTAACAAAATTATGACCACATTTATAGGTTTTTCTAGGCAGAGTCTCCCTAAGTACCCAGATTTAGGTCGGGATCCGCAGGAGTAAACGATACAAAACTGAGCTTAAACAAATAAAATCAACATACTGATAAGTATTTTAGCTGTTGATGATAATCCTGTAGTTATTGAACTTTTTAACTAACTCAAGGACAATACTTCTATGAAGAATGAAAGTCAAAAGTTGCTCTTTTTTATTTTTGACTCAGAAACTGGAAGGTTTGAGAACCACTGCTACAGATCATCCGTAATACTGAATTCTCTCTTATGTTTTTGTCTCTTTGGTTCTCCTTACAAGTTTCAATAGCTTATAGTTTGGGGACTGAAACAGGCATGATGGGACAACCTTTATGTTGTGGCTGATGGACAATTTCTCCTAGTTGATTTGACCATAACATAAGGAGACCAAATAACAGCATCTGACACGTTTCAAAGCAGCCCAGGACAGTGAGCATGCAAACTGGAGCATGTGAGGCTGCTGTGTAAAAGCGTGGGCACAGGTTAACCCAGAAGCTGATTTACTGTCTGTTTTCCTCTGTAGGAGAAATTTAAGGGAGTTAATCCCACAAGTAGAACCATTGAAGAGCTTTTTGGCTGCAGAGGAGCTTCCAGCAGCAAAAACAACAAAACCATTGACTGACCGAGTAAGATGTCAGTTGAAAGCTTAAAGGAGAGGAGTGTGTTTTAAAGACTGGTCATGATAGTGATGGAGAAACTATCTTTTTCTTTTGTTTTGTTATAATTATTACAATTAAATTTCAAACAGTTAAGCCAAAAATGACAACGTATTGTTTTCCATTTTTTTTCTCGTTCTTTCTTAGTCTTTCTTTGTTATAAAGCGTAAGTGTGCGATGATTTGTTAATTTAATCATTTTAAATAACATAACCAAAAGTGCACCATTACAAAGCAAGCGAGAAATGAATCAAGAGAATCTTTATACTCAAAGTAGCACTTATAAAACACACTGACGATGGAGTTGGTGTTAGCCTGTGATAGATGTTTGTGGCACTTGTTTAATCAAGGTCAATAAAGTGCCTGAATAAGTCTTTATTCTGTAATATTTCAATCATTATTAGTTAGAAAGCTTTCTATTTGTAACGTTTACACAAATGGCTCTTAGGTTTAGTGGATAATAACAAACTGTATGATACAGTTTGTTTTCCAGACCAGAAGGTCCTGAGGAATGAACGACTGGAGGAATGTCAATAAAACAGTGGAGGTTTAGTAAAGTGATGGCAATAAGAGACTGATCTTACGGGTTTTTACACATCATTTTTACACTTCATTCCAAATAACTATGAACGCATCATTCCACAGTAAAATAGTACAATTATTGACTTCACACACATATATTCCTAGCAAAAGGACAGAGTTTATACTTATTGTTTCTTGCCAGCAGCTCTGGCAGGATGGGACTTGTTGCAGTCTCATCTTTTGTCACATGACTAATAACTGCTTAGGAACATAAATGCTAAAGACCACCAAATACGTTCACTAAAAATGCTATTCGTTTTCAAGCAAATGTTCTTGGGAGTTTAAACCTTCACTTTTCTAACTTCCTGTGACACCTAGCTATGCTGCAGTGCAAACAGTAGTGCGGTGTAAACAGGAACAAGTGAAGATTCTTCACTATGCCGTATTTTTTATTTCCATCTTCTTCCATAAGATTACAAAAACTTTGTAGGTAATAATGTTTATGAAATAAGACATTGCAGTGATAAAAAAAAACAGGAAAACATTATGCAAGGGTTCAGTTAATTCTCTCCAAACTGAGTACAAGGCAGACATCTGATTTGAAAACTTTTAGTTCTTCTGTGAGAGAATGTTTCTGTTTAGACTGAACTTTGAGTTGTGAAACACTTTAGAAAGTTAAAATATTTTCAGAAAAACGAAACCCCAAAAGAGCATAAACTATTTCAACTACTTCAAACAGAGACTCTTGTCAGACATGCATATAAAGAATGCAATTTTAATCAAAGGTTTAAATCATATTAACTACATTCCTCACATATTATTCCTTGGTTTCAGACATTTTGCAGTCAAAATACACCCACCTGCTGCAGCAGAGGTTATCTGTTATTTCCTGATGAATTGGAAAACCTTTTCAAGTTAACTATGTGAACGCTACAGACTGAAAGCAATTACTGCATTTGGCACTTGGGTCTGGGCTGGGCTAGATTTCTTCCTAACTTGGAATAAATGACCAGCACTTTAAAGCCTCAAAGTTTCAGTTTGCCAAATGCAGACTTTTGCCTGCCAGAAACCAATAGCGAAAGTCTAGTTAAGCACTTTGTATTTAGCTCAGTCAAATCATACCAAGGACAGAAATCTGAGCAAATTATGAATATTTTCTTGGCTTGTTTGTGCTTGCTTTGCACAACTCAGGGTTAGGGCCAAACTGGAAGAGTTTCTTCTGGCTTCTGTCAAAGGTGTTGAGCTGGAGTGTGTAGCCACAGCTAGATTTGTTCACCCAAATAAAGCAGGATCTGAAAGTTAACAAGCCAATGAAATGATATCCCTATTACAAGCTTGGCATCCTAATGTGCACCTAGCAAAAAAAAAAAAAAAGAAAAAGAAAAAAAAAAGATATGCACAGACATGACTGGATGCCTCCAATGCCAAAGTTATTATCTGTGAATTTTATAATTTTCAGCTACACAAGATCCCCCCAAAAATACCAATAATAAAAACACATGAGGGATTTTGTATCATTTGGAGGAGCAAGTGAGAACCAGTCGCTTTTGGCACACAATATCCATGTGTGTTGCCAGTGGGAAGAGAACAGATTCAGTAATTTTCACTTTTCTTGTCTCTTTCAAGAGGACAGGTTCAGACTGAATTTCTTCTTATCTCAAGGCAGAAAATGTATTTTAAAAACAGACATGTATTTTGCTGTTAATAAAATGCCTGTTTTCTCATGCGATTCATGTTCTAAGCTACTGGGTAGATAGACTGCTCATCCTTGACTTGTATTTGGAAGGAAAAATTTTTTTTTTTAATGCAGACTTGTCTAATTATTGTTGTAATCAAGTGATATTTATGTGAAGTTGGCTTATTGGTTATTTCCTGAGGCAACAAACTGCATTTGAGGCTGAAGCAAGCGTCAAAGTCATTTCTTCTATTGGTGGCGCAGAAACACGGCACTTTGTAATCTTCGGAGTCTCCTCGTCAAACAGGAGAGACGTTTACCCGGCTGCTTTGGCTCTGTGGTCGTATTTTGTTTTGATGACAACGCAGAGCATTTAGAAAAATTGCTTGAATTTTTCTGAGGCAAACGATTATAGATATTTATACCAATAAATAATATATATGACGAGAAAAATAACAAATGCAAATGAATAAACATGAATTCGAACAGAATCATTTGTAATCTAATGAATTTTTGATAGCTTCATGATTTTCTGTATGAAATAGCTAGTAATGGAAAACAAGAAAAGAATGAGAGAAAAACTAACATAACATACTGTCAGACAAGACATAAAGAAAGAAAAAATAACAATCATTACAAAACAAGTGAAAGAGAAACAGGAACTTGCGCGCATAGATTGGGATAGCACTCCATCCATCCATTGTCTTCCACTTATCCCAGATAGGATAAGTGGTAACAAATTTGAAAAAGAGTAACATTTTCTTTCTTATTCTTGGGGATTTTTCTGGCATTTTCACTCAAGATAGAAAATATATCCTTTCGAGTAAATTCTGGATCCCAGTTCAGTGGGATC
The DNA here is from genome assembly GCF_019740435.1 of Gambusia affinis. Classification (NCBI taxonomy): domain Eukaryota; kingdom Metazoa; phylum Chordata; class Actinopteri; order Cyprinodontiformes; family Poeciliidae; genus Gambusia; species Gambusia affinis. Next base: position 11,556,587 of record NC_057886.1, on the reverse strand, counting down.
TGCCTAAATTTGTCTCCAGAAATTAGGAAATGAATTTCCACTGAAAATGGTAAATCCAGTGATTATCATTAGAACCTTGCTATTCAGGATTTGGAAAAAAAAAAAGTTTGCTCTGCTTATTTTTCAGTCTTTTAGTTTGGTGTGGTACGAACACAATGGTGAGATTGTGAAAGAACGGTCTGAAACCACCACAAAAAGATTGCCGCAGGTCTGGCAAGGGATTCAGAGAAGCCTCAAAAGAATATGAAAGCATTCGACTGTGCAAAAAATAATGTACAAATCGAGGACATTAAAAACATCAGGGAAAATGTCCAGGCTTGGCAATCCAGGAAAGTTTATTCTGAAAACAGACTGCAGGATGTTAAAGAGGTCTCTAAAACCACTAGGATGCAGATAAGGCATCCGAGGCAGACTCTTGTTAATATCGATATGAAAGTTTATGCCTCTGCAATCAGAAAGTAACTAGACAAGTTCAACTTTTACAGGAGGAAACCAGAGCAAAGGAAATATTTGGCACAGACAAAATCCAGCATTCAAGAAAAAGAACTATGACAAAGCAACTTTGAAGCATAGAAGTGGAAGTGTCATGGTTTGGAGGTGCTATGCTACAGTAAGGAATTATATTGTGAATCACAGGATGCCTGAGAGAAAAAAAAATGGATGAAGCAGCAGTGAATGCTGAAACATAAAAGTAACCCAAAACATACCTGGACTTTCAATGACTGAGAATGACGAAGAGCATAAGTTTGAACTCTGTCAATTGGGGCATACGTGCCAGAAAGCCCTCAAAAATGACACAGGTGAAAGAAAGAAGTGGAACAAGTTTTCTTTCAACCAATCTCAGATATTGGTACATGTCATCAACAATCTTCTCATAAGTTAGGTAAGGAATGTTTCCTTGCTTACACCATTATTAAATCGCAGTTTTTTTATTGATACTTTTTGTTTGCTGAGTAGAGTGTTGTGGGAGTTTACTTTTAATTTAATAACTGTTTTTTTTTTTTGCTTACCACTTTTTCCTCACATTGCTATTTTCTCCTCCTACTTCCCATCAATTCATCTGCAGTGATTACTCTACAGTGATTACATTAACTTTGTCATTTTTTTCTGTCCTTATCTGGATTGCTTTGATATTTATGTATTTACACTCAATAAATATGATATGTTTGTGGACTGGTGCTGCATAAATAAACTAAACAGAAAATAAATGAACTCATTTATATTTGAAAAGGAGAGCAGAGAAAAAATGATTACCTGAAACCAAGGATTGGAAAAAAAAAATAAATCAAAAGAGACTTAGGATTCTGGTCTTATTTGGCACATTGGAGTTCTCAGAGAAATATGTTTGTGTCTGTCTCAGTGTCTGAAAGATTGACCTGAGGGCTTGTCTGTTCCTGAGGTAGGCAGCAACACTATTCAAAGTTCAACTTGATTTCCCAGACCTCACGGATCAAGATACAAGAGCAAAGTTACAAAGTAATGCAGACCAATAACTCTGACCGAGATGAAGCCACATCACCGGTCTGATCCAGTGAATCAGACATACACACATCTCCCAAAGGAGCAATGGTAAGGGAAAAAAAAAACATTTTTATGACTGTCTCCCATGAAAGGATAAAAACTCCATCAGTTCAAGCTCGGGCTGGCAGTTATATCAGTGGGATGATTTGTTAACAGTTCATTTCAAGATGAAAGATAAATGGGTGTGTAAATTTTCTAGGCGCAGAAGTTATAATTGGGGACTAATCTCAGGCAGTAAAGCAATGAAAATGTTCAGAAATGGCTCGATGTTGGGTATAACAGGCTGATGAAAGAAAAGAAAGGCTGACTGAGGGACTCTGAGCTGGTGACTGAAATGGAGAGAAGCAAAATGAGTGTGAGGGTGGGTGCTGAGCAGTGACACATTTATTCACTTGACTGAGAACAAGCAGGAATATGGACTTTGGCAACATGCGAGGGACGTGTGAAAGGAGGCCATAGTGGATGGTAATTTCTAGGTTATACTCTAAAAAATATCTTCAAAACCCCCAAAAAACCGGTTCTATCAATGAAACAAGTTTTATTTCTATGAGTCGGGAGTTTAATTGTTGTTGTAAAGTCAATGTTGTTCTCAAGCTTTCAGGCTTAAAACAAAGACATCAAGCAAACATGAATAATTCATCAGTCTCACAGTGCATGGCAGAAATTTTCATTTGCGTTGAATTGCTTGAAATCTCCACGTTACGACCACAAACTATTCAAACAGGGTTTTATGCAGAAGAATATTGCAAAGTACCATCTTGTTGAGAAGTCGATGGATAACTACGCATGACTTTCAACATTTTAACAAACAAAAATCTGAAAAGTAGGGTGTATATTTGTATTCAACCCATGCCCAAGTTAATGCTTTGCACAAACACTTCTCCCTGAAATTAGAGCTGAAAATCTTTTGGGGGTATGGCTCCAACAGCTTTTTACATTTACACATATCCATTCTGCTTTGCAAAATGGCTCAAGCTCTGAAAGACTGGATAGAGAGTGTCAATTTAGTCCTAATTGGATTAAAGTCTGAAACTTTGACTATGCCACACGTTTAATATGGTTTGATTGAAACCCTGTCATGTTGCTCTGATTGTGCTTCAGGCTACTGAGGTGATTCTCTGCCTCAGTTTCAAGCCCTTGCACGACTTTGAGGCCATCAAAGGTCATTTTCTGAGACTCAATTACACACAAACTGCCAATTAGGAAGCCCGTAGGGTCAACAGCTTGCATTGGGTTTTATTTAGAGGTATCAAAATTAATCTGTCCGTAAGCAAATTGCTACAAAAGTCTTCACATATTTATTTGGAAAAACAATTTGGAAGCCATGCATATTTTTTTTCTTCAACTTTACAGTTTTGCAAAACTTGATGTGGATCTGTCATGTTAAATCTCAATAAAATACACTGAAGTTTGTGCAACAAATTATTTTCATGTATTTGCAAGTCATAACAGGAAACAGAACAAGACTGTTGTGCTGATCGGTGTATTTTGAACCCTCACAGAGCAGAGTGAGATAAAGGAAATGAGGGGACAGCAGGCTTTGACCTTGAAGTGTGTGTTGTGTTTATGTTTTCTAAGGCCGGGTGTGTGTTCCCAGAGACATGACAGCTACTGCAGCTGCTGACCTGTCCGTCATCAGAGGACTTGGGCGCGAACTCTTTTCTGTCTGTCATCCACTCATCAGCTGACAGTGTAGCTGACAATGTATTGTTAGTCACTGTCCCAATTCATTGCACAATCAAAGGGCAGATGATAAATGTCTGTTGTCTATACTTGTCCTTTCACCTTCTAAAAATCAGCATCAAACAAGTTGAAGAACAAAACGTGGGATTTATTTTGTTTCCTTCTTTTGATGTTGTCATGTCTGGAATACTATATATGTAAACGCAAAGTTCCTTTAAGTGTAACTCTGAAAATTAATGTCTGTTTGGTGTAACAAAGACTTAACTTGACTCATGAATTGTTGGCAGCATGTGCACAGTAGTGCAGGCTCGCTAACCCAGACTTATTACGCTTGCGTTGAACGAGAAAAATGTATAATACTTTTTTTAAACAAGCATTTGAAAACCTTACTTACTGTTTTCTTATAGCAATAATTAATCTTTCAGATAACCAACTGTTTTTGCCACAGAAGAAATATTTTTCTTTTTGTTTAAGGTAAAAGCAATCTCACAATAGAACACTTTTGTTTTAAATGGTATTATTACTTAAAAGTATCATACTGTAGAATCTTATAAGAGCCAAGAACACATACTGCATCCTTAAGTTTAATTGAAAGGTCTAGCACAGCTTTCAAAGTTGTGTTTTAGAGGCTTTTTAGTGAGTTAGTTAAACTCTGGAACCAAATACACAAGATGTTGAAATGTACATAAACTGTTGACATCCTTAAGTCTAGACAGAAAACATCACAGTGAGCTGCAGCTTACTCATACAGGCCAAAGATGCTTCATCAAGTCAGTTTTATCCTGTCTCAGCTTTTTAAATACTTATTCAAATATTTCTTTTTATTTGATGTTTAATTTTTTTTCTTGCTAAATTTATTTCTTGTTTTTAAAATGCTTCTCATCTCTGTTCCTTAGTTAGTTTTAAAGCATTTTAATCCCCTAATGCAGGAAGGGTGTTACGACTGGTGTCGTAAAGTTGATTATGCAAATATGAGCGTACAGGTGCCTGTCCCTGATTGGCCTCCCGAACGTGACGGATATAAAAGCTGCTGATGGGATTTCCTGTCATCCATCCTCAGCTCTTCTCGACTGGCCGTTCTGTTTGACCGTAACACCTTGTAAAAGTTCTGGAGTTTGTAGGAGTGAGCTGCCTTTTCTTAGTTTTCTCATGTTTTTCTTAGTTAGGGAGGTACATTTTTGTCATTTGGTTTATTTACTTTCTATTAGGCAATATTCAGATAGTTTCCTTATGTTAGCTTAATCAAAAAATACATCTTTTTAAAATAAATAACATTATGAAATGTTCAACTGTGTGTGTCGGCTGCTTGAGATCTGAAGAGGATGGATCCTTCACGTTGTGATCTGGCCACCCTAGACGGGTCATAACAAGGATATGTTAAACTTGACCGACAGATCATTATATATGGTTCTTATAATCAGAAATTGTAAGGACAATTTTTTTTTTTCTTTGAGATTTGGATAAAAAAAAAAAAGATTTAATCAATAATGTCAGTACACAGCAAACTGTTAAGGTAGGTATTAAGGTATTCTGATTAACTCACTACTGAGTCTCTGAACTGTTTAGGAATGATAGTTTAAAGGTAAGGGCAGTCTGCTCTGGCTCAAAGTATGATGAAATACATCGCTGAAGGTTCTACCTGCAGGGCAGGGTTATCATGACATTTTGATGGTCATTGACCAGGAAAACGGCTCGTGTGCTGATGTGGCACTCTCCACTCTGATTTGTGTATTTACAGTTCAGTTTGTGAACAACAGGGTAGCCATTCACTCTCACCGCCTCCCCATGACTTTAACAGGCAGTTTGTTGCTCAAGAGTCTGTCATAACTCTACAGTAATCCGTTGTGGGCCACATCCTGTTAGTGCTTTGCTCCCACTCGCTTGTTGACACACAGGTCATTGCAGGGCATTCACTTTGGCACTAAGATTCAGACATAAAATGATGTGACAGACACTCAAATATAGAGAGCAATAGGCATTTCTTTTCCCATTACAGTTTCCAGTGTGTGTGCATGATGGCATGTCCCCTGTTGTGTTTGGCCACGACTTTTCATCCAGGAAGCCCATAATTAGACAGGACCGGTCTCTGCCAAGGAAGGATGAGGTTAAGGAGTGGGAGTGAGTGGCCTGTTTTGCTCTGTGGTTTTTAAAATGAAGCGTAATTATAGGAGAGACACCCCTGCTGGACCTCAATGACACATTTCCTGTGATTACAGGAAATGACCGGTATTGATTGTAAGAAGAGAGGAAGAGTCATGTTTAATTGCATTAGAATAATTGCTTATTGATGGCTGGGGTGAGGCCTGTCGCTAATCATAAAGCTGTAGCCTTTCAGGTGTGAAACTTGTTTACGCCACAGTGGCCAGAAAGTTGGGAAACTCACTTGACCTCACCTTGTAGTGAAGTGAGTTAATTTCATCATGTCTGAAAGTCTCGCAGTCCAGGAATTCTAGAAAAATACGTAAAAGATCAGGACTATTTTCTACCCCCTAATCTACATATATACGGAAATTTTGCTCCACATTTAAAGGAGTTAAACTGTGTAACTGCCTTCCTCTTTAAATCCCTTGAATGAATCAAATTAAGTTTCAACTGATTTTTCAAAACTTGCCAAGTAGGCAAGTTACTCATAAATATGAGTAATGAATTTCTTGGTAAGTGCTGGGTCACCTTGTGCACCACTCAATCGTTATTGAGGATGTATGCCCTGGCTTTGCAGTTTCTCCTTATGATTTAATAGATTTTCATTCTTCTTCTAACAAGAGTAGAAGTAAGGCCCACAAATGCTTTCTGGTGTTCTGAAAAAAGACTTTAACAGTAGTTCAAAATTAGACTGAACCACACGCTTGGACATGTTGTGTTTTTTAATGAGCTGCTTATTTATTTATTTATTTATTTATTTATTTATTTATTTATTTATTTATTTATTTATTTATTTATTTATTTATTTATTTATTTATTTATTTATGTAGCAGGGCAACAGAAATTGGAGGAAGTCTGTGGACATCAATCTTCAAGTCCTACCACAGATTTGGAAAATAATTAAGGTTTGTGCTTTGACTGGGCCACTCTAAAAAGTGCTTATAGTTTCCTCTAAACCAGTGATCTCCAAACCACAGAAGGCTTCGCAGAATAAAAGGATTTATAATAAGATTAAATCACACTCAAGACTGTTTACTAAAATAAGGGACATATCAAAAGCTTGTTTTATTTAAGGGTGTCACAGTAAAAGGAGCAGAATGCAAATTCAGACCAGAACGAAAGACACTAATACCCCACAAATAGCTTTCCTTCATAGTTCACTAGAAATCACAGCACAAACAGTTTTTTATTGAACAGGACTGCAGCAACAGATATGGTAATTGTGCTGTCAGCAGCATCATGTTTGCCTGTCTTGTTCACTAGCTCCGTATTTCTGTCCACGTCTCATAGAGGATGTGTTTTGAGCAAACCAGACAGCTTTGATCTTCAGCCAGGGACAGCGGCTTCGGGGCAGGCCATGGTGCAGAAAGTTGCCCCGCTCCCAGGTCACTGTGGTCTGGAAGCTAACACGGGATCACAGAATAAACAAGTGGTTTAAGTCCGGGGAAAGCTGCGGGGCGGCCAACAGAAGGGCGTGTGTTTGCAGGGCCGTGCATGTGTGTTATGTGCGCGTTTGTGTTTGTGCCAAGGATTCTAAAAATTACAGACTTGTCCATGACCTGCTGTCTCTCGAAGCTTTTTAGAAAGTGGTGACTGCTTCATGTCTCAGCTGAGAACAGTGATGGTGTACATTTTTCAACTTATGTGCTCAAACTTCTTCAATATTATTATTTCCTAGTACAACTCATCACAGGCTGTAAAAGTACTTTCAGATGATGAAATTACATTGAAGTGCTGCTAGGGGACATTTATGCCTTTCATTTGCAATGTCGTCATACACGAGCTCCCCATCATCAAATTATCATGCAACACAAACAGACAGAGATGGATTTTAATCTAATCAGCTTAGCCATGACACTGCCAACTCCAGGAATTACTCTATGATGATTCATTTGCATAATTTGTGTCCTCAAATAAAATGTAATCATTTCATATTGTGTCAGATATGTCAAATTTGTTAAGACATTTATGTACCATGAACCATGCGTTTTAATAAATTTTTCAGCAGAAGATTTGTGTCAAATGTATTAAACGTGGCAAGGAATGACTGGTAAAACATGAGTGGTCTTAAGATTCCCTCATTTATACAGCTAATGTAGATGTAATTACCAACTTTTATCTCACTTTGCTTTATTTTTTGAGGTTAGTGTACAGTTTTTACTCTTTGAGAACTTCAGATATTGCTGAAAATGTCTAAGCACTCCTTTTATAATGCTTGATTTTTGTTGCATTAAACATTAAGCTATAAATCTTTTTGAAACCAACCCTCTTGGTGACATAACCACAAATGAAGTGGGAGGATTTTTTGGACATTTACAAATTTGCAACCTTTTGTAAAGCCATAGTCTATAAAGAGATTATAAAGTATCAAAATGATAAAATTCTGCAAAGGTACCTATCAGGAGAGGAGTCTAAAAAATTCACTTCATAAATATGCAATGGCACAGAGGAAACCCTGATGAATAAATTGGAGAAACTTACTGAAACTATGCGTTTATCCATAACTGTTTAAAAAAAATAAATAGAAGGAAAAGTTGCCAAAATTACAAAAGATGAGTGACACAAGAGATGATGGAGGAATTTCTGGTTAATACTCATGTTATATAATGAAGACAGTCATATGTATTCTCTGTATGTATGAACTAATATATCCAGGCTATGCTAAGATTTCTCAAAATCTTGTGGAAGATTGAGACACAATCAAATCAAACCAGACTGGAAATTTTGGTCACAATACCAAACCTGAACATCACCAAGGTTGCCATAATAGTAGTGATGGTGGTAGTAGAAGAGGTAGTATTTACATTTTATTTGAGGGCGCCTTTCTGAAATCCCATGCCACCTTACAGAGAGGAATAAATATGTAATCTATAAACAATCAGTAACAGAAAATCAATACAACAAGATTTGACAACAGTTAAGGTTTGTGCTTAAGGAACGTAATCCAGTTTGAACAAGTGTTTTTTGAGCTGTGACTGATACGAGGCAAGAGAATCTATATTCCTAATTACTAGAGGAAGTGAGTCTCTGGGATGAAGAGGAGAGTGACTGAAAGCTTTGTTCCCTATGGAGATAAGATGGGCAAAAGGAACAATAAGATGATTGGCAGACGAAGATCTGAAAGAGCAGGAAGTGGTGGCAATGTGAAGCAGGTCACATGAGGAGATATAGATGCGCTTTAATGTGAGAATTAAAATGTCAAAGTTTTTTCCGAGCTTCCATGGGTAACCAATGAAGGTGTTGAATAACTGGGGTAATGTGTTCTCTTGAGAGAATACAAGTTATTACCTCTGCTGCAGAGTTCTGAGGGAGATGGAGCTTATGGACGGACATGGGAGACCAAAAAGAAGAGTTGCAATAATTGGTCTGGAAGGTGATAAGGCTTTTGACAAGGTTGGCAACAGAATGGAGACTAGAGATGGGACAAATTCAAATTATATTACCAGCATGCAAACTGGAAATATAATTAATATGGGACTAAAAGGAGAGAGTACTATTAAGTATGACTCCCAGACTTCTACCCTGTGGGGAAGGATGAATGGGTAAGTATCAATATTAATGGAGGAACTGTGAAATTTGGTAACAGAAGAAATATAACAACAACTAAAAGTTCTGTTTAATTTCTGTAAATTAGACAAAAATCATAATCTAATCTTTATGAAGCAGTCAAACAAGGTGGAACTGGGCTTTTGGGAGATGTGGAGTGGGATGTCACCTGCATAACGATAAAAATTAAAATGATATATTCTGAATATGTGGTCAAGAGGGAGCATGTAAATAATGAATAAAAGGAGCCTCTATACTGAACTCTGGGGTGCACCTGCAGAAACAGAAAACATACTTGAAGAGTGTGATTTAAATTGGATGAACTGAGTGTGGACTGAAAAATATGAGGTAAACCAAATGAGGGGTATGACGCGCCATGATGCACTCAGTGAAACATAGTGGTGGCAGCATCATTCTCTGGTATTACTTGCATTTGGATTGCAGCGGGGTTTTGATTGTTCTGAAAAACCCGACGTTTGAAATATGTGTTTGTATTTTAAAGTAAAATCTGTAAAAATTACACTTTATGTTGAGGGGATTCAATTAAAAGTGATTCTTAAATAAAAAGATCCCAACAAATTAATATTCTGTAAATTTATGCAAAGCACATTGTAAATGGTTTATTATTTTCACATCTTATGGCTATTTGAATAGACAGTGAGCAAAAGTTGAATTTCACAGAAACACTAAAAGCCTTGCCATCGTCTTTCTGTTTAAAATTGGCATGTTTTTCCATTGCATGAATTTGTTCTCTCTTGACTTTCTGCTATCGTTGAAATTCATAATTTAAACAAACACAAGAAAAACTGGCAACAATATAATAAATAAAATTATAATATCAGATTAAGTGTTTTGTCTCTTCAGAGTCAGTTGAATAGCAATAGTAATTTATTGATGTTTAAGTCTTAAGTGTAATAGCTATTGTTATTATGCCATTGATATTCAACACATGCCTTATCCTGTTTATCAAAATTTACATAATTAAAATATGAAGTAAGTTTTTATTTTCTCTCTTTTCTGATTTTCCTAAAGTTATTCAAGTAGAAAATATTTATGTTTGTTTTATATCACTAATGATTACAATGAAACTTTAGAGGGCTGACATAATTATAGAACGGATGTTTTTCTATCAGTGTCTGTGTTACAGTATAGTTTTGTGTAGTTAGAAAAGGCAATCTATGACAGCAGCACAGAGGCAGTGGTTCAGCAAACTTTGTCATTACCCTTCTGCCCAGGGGGCCTGTTTCTTTTCAGACGCCAGATGAGAGGCGGGTATGTTGCACAGAGCTGACACTGAAGGACAGACACAATCATGCACTCTCGTCTTGTACCTGAGGCCAATTCAAAGTCACCAATTAACCAGGATCGCATGTCTTTGGACTGCGGAAGTAAAAAATAAATAAATAAATAAATAAATAAATTAAAAAAAAAAGCAGCAGACTAAACAGAAAAACTCAGACAAACAACAAATCCAAACCTTGAACCTTCTTACAGTGATGCAACTCTGGTCACCACTGTGCATTTTCACATGCCGCAGTGCATTTCATATTATTATTTTGATATAACACGTACAAGCTATTCATAGCATGTATATTTAATCTTTCTTACATTTGTGTGCTTCATGCATATTTCATGCGCAACAGTCACGAATGCGGTACACAAGTAGCACGAAGTAGCTTCCTGCAACTCACTGAGAAAGTGTGAAATGCCTACCGCCCACAGCCGTCCCTGAGGTCCACCAGCACAAATGCAGCCCTAAATTCTTTTTATTCACCAGGACCGTCAGCCGCTCCTCTGATCCGTGTCCCATCTCTCCTATCCTGTCACCTCAGGCCAAAAAAGCCCTGAGTGAGCTGTGCTAATGTTTCTCCCGTCTACTGGGAGAAAATTTGATAGACTGGACAAAGAGGGAGCCCAAAAGAAGAAGAAAAAAAAGTGCCTTTGTCCTCTATGAGAATGGAAAATCTTTAAGCACAACAGACATAATCACAAGAGTATTCCATAACCGTTTTGCAAGGTAATGTTATCTTGATGTAGAGGAGAAGACAAGGAGATTGAGCGAAAAGATTTCCAGTAAGTGAGAAGGCCTCCTTCACTTACTGGATTTGTTTTTATCAGGTCATCCTGCTTTTAAACTGCAATGGCAGGCGGGCACATTGCAGGGTTTTCACTGAGTCTAATTTTTACTTCCAGATTTAGTTTTTAAAGTCTGCAGCTGATCCAAAATCATCCAAGATAATTTTCCAGCAGTATCTGACTGCAGATGTTGATCTCTGACCATTGAACTTTCCCCTTAATCTGTGTCTTCACTGATAGGTTGTTACGTTATAGATTGCTTAATATCCTATGTCAACCAGAAGAGAACTTGAACAAATGCAATAGAGTTGAAAGTCTGCAGTTACATACAGGTGACATATATATATATATATATATATATATATATATATATATATATATATATATATATATATATATATATATATATATATATATATATATATATATATATATATATATATATATATATATATATATATATATATATATTTTATTTTTTTATTTTTATTATTCTCAATGGTTGTAGGTTTCAGGTATGCAGTTTTTGAGAATATTTTAAAACAGAAACATTACTTTAGTCCCACACAATGATGGGAAAGAAGGCTGTCTTGACAAATATCCAGCAAAGTGTAAACAGATGTATTTTCACTGACCATGTAATTGCACAAGTTGACATCTGCTTAATGGAAGCGTGCCAATTTTGAGAGGACTCTCAATTTTTGATGAAAAGTTTTGGCGCTAGGATGAGGTGGTTCTTTTGGCCCTATCAAAAATGATTTATTTCACAAAACTGCATTGAAAACATACAAATCACCTGATAATTAACCGACTGTTGCCATGGGTGACCATCAAACCACAAAGAATAAGACGACAGAAAATACTTGGAGGATTATGGCGCGGCATATTTTCACTGACTGATCACATGGGCAAACTTATTCACGTGTGATTTTAATTGTGTTTCATATTAAATGGAAACACTGCAATTGTGAAATTGTGTTTTTTATTGAATATTGACAAAGTTTTCAAGATATGTGTAATGGAAACACAAGCTACTGACTCCAACCAGAGAGGGTAAGGAAAGGCAAGGTTAGCTCATTGCTAATGAAGCTGGCTTTTCACAGAGTACTGCATGGTACAGCATTTTTTAAAAGAATTTTTGCTGTCCTCGTGGCCTTTAGTTGTAAGTAATTTGACAGGAAGAGGCCAGACAGAAGGAGGAAAAGAAATGCAGCAATGGTACCAAGGCACAGTCGGTAATGCATATGTCTTTTTATACAGTATGTAAACTTCTGGTTGGTTTCACTTGTATAATTAATTTACTTAACATATAGTTTCAATGACATTCTAGTTTAATAAGTACTATAATCTGAATCAGAGTTATTGGCCAAGATTGTGTTTGGAATCTGGACTACAAAGGAATAAAATAAAGTACTCATCTCTTTCTGGGAGATTCTACATGTTAGATAAAGATCAGCCTAAGTTAATCATAAGTGATAAAGTTAATAAAGTGGGCAGCTACAGAAACTAATACAGTGTGACACATTAACACGTCCTCAAGCAGAAAAACAAGCTTTCTCTGACGGCTTCCAAGGCATAAATGTTACAAAAAACACAAGCCACACCAAAACGCTGTTATGAAATGCCTCCCCTGTGTCCAAACATTTCCTGTCCTTTAGAGAAGCTGCATATTTCATTCAGTCTCTGCTCTCCTGCAGCATAACCATAAGAACAAGGTCAAACGAGATGAAGCATGGTTCTGTCCTCACTCCAGGCTAATTTCTTTAATTCTTAAACAAGATGTGCATGACAGAGAATTAATTTTCAGCACAAACAAGCCTCTGTTTGTTTCCTGGGGATGTTTGGCAGCCTTTTTTTTTGTCAGGAGCTGGAAGTGATTAATAACCCTGTCCAGCACCTACTACAAGTGGGAATTAAAGGCAACTGGTAAAAATAAGTGTAGGTGTTAGAAAGTGAACTGGGTCGTCTTTGCTTTGTGTGGCTCTGGCTCTGGACAGAGAGCTTTGTCTACATGCTCTGTGGCTGCAGTACTTTCCTGTGCAAACACTTGCCTTTACCTTGTGTCCTTTCTGAATGTCAGTGGGGCTGCTGCGGACCACGTGTCCCTCCTTCTTGCTGCAGATAATGAGCGTATTAATATGTACATAGGCAGCCAGGTTAATGCCTGCCTGGCACTCCAATTTCACGGCCCAGTCCCGGGTTGAGCACCAACGGGCTGTGATTTTGCCTTTATCAGATGAAGAAAGAAAAATATAGTTCTGAATTATTGAACAGATACATGACTGACAGGCCAGCTGATGAAACTGAAAGGGAAGGTAAAAGACAGGGAAGAGAGAACAAAAATTGTTATAGTGAAAATGACTGATGTCAACGATAAGTGTAGTTGAGGAGGTTGATGCTAAAAAATACTGACACCAAATATGGCTGGAGGGGGAATGGAGGAGGTGGATAAAATTGCTGAAATTGTTATTTGGTTCTCTGTTTTCTTCCATGCCAGAAGTACAAAAAGTTTCTCCATCCATGTCTATATGTCTTACTTTATGTCATAACCTTTATAACTTTGAGGTTAGTTAGTTTTGGTTTTCACTTTTGTGTTGTATTTTTGCTCATCACTTGTTAATAACTTTTGCTTTTGGTTATGTTCACTTTCTTTTCTTATGTTTTAATTGGGCTCCTGATCTCAGTGTTTCTCGGTCTGTTCATTCTTTTCATTAGCCATTTTCCTCCAGTTCCTGCAGTCATGCCCTCCCTGACAGCTGCAGTGTATTCAGGTAAGCTGACACGCTGGTTACTCACTCCAGTAAACACTGGATCTATATATTCAACTATTTGATCTTCAGTCACTCCTTGCTGGTTTGTTTTGTTGCAACCCAGAGGAAACCTGCATCCTCCTGTGTTCTCTTCCATTTTTCTGTTGTAAATTTTTCTTTCACTTCCAATATAAATTATTTAATCATGGTCCTGCCTGCCTCCTGCCTGTGTTATGGTCCTCAGCAACAGCAAAATAACTTTTTCATGCACCAATTAAAGACAAAATAGACAGGAAGTCAACTGAGGTCCAATTTAAAGTGGGACAATTGTTGCCAATGCCTTTCTTATAATTCAATATGGCTACTGTGGGTTCAAAACAAAAGGATAGACACAGAAGTGAATTGTTCTTTTGAACTTCTAATAATCTGTGTGTTATGAGTTCAGCTTGGCATAACAGTAGTTAGGATAACCCAATTACATCTAGAACATGCCTATGTTGAGTTTAGTGTTATTCCCAGATCCATGTTCAGGTGTAAATAAATAGTATCTAACACTTGATACTTTGGTCTATACTGGTATTTTATTGTGTATTCTCCATTGCACTGTTCTGTTTTTTACTCCTGAAATCTGTATCCTAGAACAACTAATCTTTTTTTCCCATTATATATATTCTTATGAAGTAGTTATAATTTTTTGCAATCTCCTTCTAGGCTTTCTCCGCTTGATACATTCCAATGATTCGGACTCTTCTTAAACAGGCTACCATCTTTTCCACAACACCACCATGTTTTTGTGGAAACATATTGTTCCATTTGGTTGCTTAAGAAAATAGAAGTTAATTATTGCATCAGTTGAGTTTAAATTACTCATTGCCTGCTTGAAGAGGATTGCAGACGGAGTAATTATCCAATAGGAGGGTCATATTTGCTTTGCTAAATCCAGGTGGTGCCTATTTTGTGGCCAAGCACTTCAGATTAACTATTTATACCTGTTTAAGTAGAACGCCATTTAGGCAATAAAAATACACAACTTTGTTTAAACATTTCTAGACAAATTCCTTTGAGTGAAAATCCACTGGTATTTGTCAGCTATGAAAGCATTGGAGAATATTTTCAGGTAAAAGTCATTTCCAAATGTCACACAGATAAAGCAGCTCATCCAAAGTGCTGTCTGACAGACTGCTGGGATCAGACTAAATGGTGGGATAACATGTCTTCGCATGTTATCCTGTCTGGTTGCATCCTGCTGCTATTTCACAATTCCAGAGACTCAGACACATTCCAATAATTTAATTGCCTGCTTTAAATCAGATGTCAAGAGAAGTCATATTTTATCCACACTATCAAGCTTCGCTGGGAAACACAACCTAAGATTATCTTTTACACTGTCTCAGTCTCCTCAATTTATTTTCCCACAACACATCAAAACCCAGAGGAGATTCATAACAACTTGGCATGAACTAACAAGCATGCCAATCTACAATATGTATTTATTACACAGTTTCTGTCAATTGTTATTTACTTATAGGTTCTGTTCATGAAGTTTGCAAAGCCCCTTATCGGGCT
The DNA here is from genome assembly GCF_019740435.1 of Gambusia affinis. NCBI lineage: Eukaryota > Metazoa > Chordata > Actinopteri > Cyprinodontiformes > Poeciliidae > Gambusia > Gambusia affinis. Next base: position 11,541,303 of record NC_057886.1, on the reverse strand, counting down.
GGTATGAGAATATATGAGAATCTGACTTTATGAGAATATAGATAAGGCAAGTTTATAGATCAATTTAGGCATTTCATTTTTTATGATAAAGAAAATACACCTGAAAGAGAACTGCAACAATGTCAACTCAGTCAAACAACTTTTACTCTGGATGAACAGGTTATTCTGATATAGTTCTCTCTTTCTGCATGGTTTCAAACATCAGGAACATTTGCTTTTCATTTCCATGGTTGCATGGTTCCAGAAATACAAACATGTTTGGTTTTCATATATATTTGAATATCTATAAATATCATGACCTACAAAATTCTTCTTTGTTGCTTCAGCCTTGTACATATATTAATTCAGTGAGTCAGAACCTCTGTAATGCTGAATTGCCTTAAGAATCTAAAAGAGCAAAACCAAACTTTCGTTTTAACACTACTGACAATGCAGTACTCTTAAATACAAAACATAAGCGATTTATGCTAAAACCTCAGAGCAGACCGAATAGCTGGGAAACACTTAAATAGAACAGGGGAAAACCCCCCCAACATATTAGCCCCCAAGGTCGATAAAATTTTAGCATCTAATGTATCAGAAAGTGGTATCATCATTTATATTGAATTATCGTGAGGTCAGACACCACTGTAGCTACAAAGCAGCACAAGCACTGCAAATCAGGGAGTCGCTTGTGGCATTTCAAAATCTTTTGAAGGCCAATGTGCAATTGCTTCATGTGAAAACAAAACTGGACATTTGGAACAACCTGCAACAGATTACAATAAATGCTTTGTTTGGTTGTGGGTCATTGAAATTTTAAATGTGACATAACTGAAACAAAAACTTTCAGAACATCACAAAATGTTCCTATTCCTAGCAAAAAATACAAATCCACAAACGATGCATTGAGTAAATACAGGAATACATGAAGTAAATATATGAATACAGCTTTGTTTCAAAATGAAGGAAAGAAGTACTGCATAGGAAGGACAGGTTTTCTGCTAAGTGTTCCAGCCTGCACAGTAATTATCCAAATCCTTTTATTATGTTTTTTTTTTTTACTCATCAGTATCAGACAACCATAAAGCTTCTGCTATTGCAAAATTATATTATAAGCCCTGTTGGTTTCTGGTCGTGTTTCTTCCTTCCACTTTATTACTGAAGGAAATGCAGTGTTGCTGTGTTTTATGGACATGTCAATGGTGCTTTCAAACTGCTGTACACTTAAATTTTCTTCAACCTCTCGAAACAAATCAGACTGTAGGTACAATTTGGAGGGTTGTGCATTCCTCCCCAGATAAAATTGCTTTTCCATGGAGCTCAGTACATTCTGATTGTTCTGTGTTTGATCAAATCACTGTATTGTTTGGAACAGATTATTGGCTGCAGCTCCTTTTGGTTGTTTCTACTTCATCAGGTGAACTGGGTAAGAACGGGCAACTGGTAGTGAAACAGAGACAAACATGGCAACTAAGGACAGAGAGAAGAATTATAAAAAAAAAGACACTCAAAGAATAGAGCTCAGATTGATAAAAATAATCAGAATCTAAAGCAAAACCACAATTCAAAACAACGACTTAAACCAAGAGATTTCTTCAGTATTTGAATATCAGGTGCTGTGCAAATACTTGTGCTTACTTTGGATTTTGCATTAGAAGAATTTGCAAACAGATGTTTGATTACAGATATGACCACTCAAATCTCAACAACTATGCGCAGCACATTTCTCGGTCAAGAGGGCATCAACGGCCGACTCAGTGGTTGTATGCAAATGTACGTTTCTGAGAACTAATTTGCACATCTAAGAGTGCATTAAAAATGGTGTGCTCCTTCTGCAAATCTTGGGTTTTATACAGAAACGAGATGAAACACTTAATTCGCAGATGAATGTTTGATGCCGATAGTTTCTAACCAATTATGTGCAAATAAAGCAAGGAAATGCATGTTTTTCTGAACATTAGAGGGTTTTCTGATACAATCCTGTATTAGTAATGAAACAGAGAACGGAATAATGATATCATCTCACTGTGCAATTCAACAGCTCCACCATCCTCGTGTACCGCCTCTGGCACTGACCTTTCAGGAGCCTCCCTCTCTCACACATGTATTTTACACTTCAAAGTAAGCAGTTAAATTATTCCAATTAGGCCCGAAGCGCTGTTCTGGTCACACCAAACTGCTGATGAAAGAGCACACTAAGCTTGTCATCCTCTCTCAAAACCCACTGCACTTGTGTATTAAACATATTCTTTTATTCACTAATTAAGGGAGAAATCTGGTTGTCTTTACCATTACACAACTCAAAAAGCTGCCCATTGTGGATCCTTTGTGGATATTCTCAATCCAATTAAAATAACGTACGGTGATTAAAAGATAAGGGATAGAAATTTCTTTCCTTCTTATGAAATCTCCATTAAGGCTTTAAAAGTGGCCATGGATTTATATCTGAACCACCAATTTACAATGAAAAAAAATAAATGAGAATCGTACAGAATTTTTGATAGATGAAGACTGAAAAAAAAAACATGGAAGACTGTTGTGAGCCTGGAAATTCTTTATTTAGTTATTTATCCTACTAAAAAAACTAATCATGACCCCTTTTCAGTTATATCTGACAGAGATATAGGCCCACATTACACATCCTGTCTCGTTTATGGCGCTTTTCGATATTTGGTGTGGTGTGCCCTAATACGAACTTATCAGTCTTTTACCAATCGTGAAGTTTTTCACGGCTTTTTAGATTTCATATGCATTGCACCATGTGTGTCTACACTCGTGAATGAGTTCTCTCTTCTGTCCAGTGAACACATCCTCTTGCCTTTGAAGAAGCAAAATCAAGGGAGTTGTGCAGGAGAAAATTGCAGATGGAGCCTATTATGTCTACTGTAATATCAATTTCACAAACAATAATGTCGGGGAAAGAAAACGTAATGAGAGCAGAGGACTATTAGCCCAACATCTGCTCTGTTCTGCTGCTTCATCTGTCTCTGCTGTCTGGACTGCTTTTTATTTATTCTAACCTGCTCATTAGCGTCTTCTTACTCTCTTCTACACGAGGATCAAACTTGATTTCTTTCAGAGGTTTGATCTGTCTTGTAAAATCTATGGAGTACAAGAGAACATATATAAAGCAAATATATTTAATATATCATTGTTGTCTGGCTTATTAAAAATACATAGATAAATATATATTTAAGGCTCTGAAAAAAATTAAGTGATCACAGTATTGAATCCAATACTGATTTCTGATTGACTGATGCATTGTTTAGGAAGGCAAATCCTAAAAAAATTTCTCCAAAAAGGTATTTACTCCAAGTAGTCTACAAGAGATAAAAACACTCAGCTGAAGTTTTTTTCCTCCTCAGGTGGAAATAAGTGAGTACAAGAAGACTGGAGTGACCCTCAGAGTCATCATGTTTAGGTAAAATGCTTTTATACTCCATGTCACTGTCAAAGTCTCAAATTTTAAATCGTTTAATTCATGTAATTTCACCTCCCATTCTCTCCTCTAAAAGCATTAAATGCTGGATGCTGAGTGGGTACACCGGCACTTATGGTGCCCCTGCCGTCTCACCTCTGTGGAGAAGAAGGCGCCGTGACATTTAGGCCTCCATGTTCTGCAGGTCTGGGGCAAGCTGTGAAAGCCAGCCAGGGAGAGTTGAAAGAAGGATGGAAATGCCAGCAATCAGCCAGGTAGTACGTCAGAATCTCAACCTTTTTATTGTCTTTATGTGGGAGGGACAGCCATAACCATTAAAATTAGAAATGCTCTTCTTTTTGATTATATATGCTTATACAAAACCATAAAGTTGATTTATCAGTGAGTGTTGAGGTTTCTCTCTGGAAAAAGAAAAGACATCTTGTAATTTAAAACTTATTTCCTGCTTTATCACAAAGCTCCAGTCTTTCAGCACCAACTTCTCTTGTGTCTGAAAATTGGATGAGTTTCTTAAATAATCAACAGCTACATGTAAAATAATGAGACGTTCACTGCATATCATTGAGATTTTGTGCAACAGACTAATACAAAGTAAAAAGGTAAAAGAAATTTTATTTATATAGCACACTTTCAGCATCAAGGCAATACAAAGTGCCAGGCATATTTATCAAGAAGTAGAAGGAAAATTACACATTGTTTTCAAAACTGTTCAATGTGAACATTTTGAGAAGAGTGTCATGGACTGTGTTCAGTGCTCTTGAATTCAACCAATGGCCTTCATGCAGTACTAAAGACGTAGCTGCTTGTTATTTGTCTCAGAATAAAAACAGCTGTTGTGTCATCATTTGTACCGAAGGTCTCAGTGGTTTGTCAGTTGGCAATGTTGAACATGATTCACTTGATCCAGCAACGACAACCTCAACAACAAAAAAAACCCCACAAAACACTCCTAACAAATAAATAAAACCCACAATGCTACTCATATTAGAAATGTAATAAATTGTTGGCCTATCATATTTGATGCTGCGCTAAAAAAAATAAAGGAAACACTGACCTGTTCCTGAGCTGCATGAGCCTTTTCTTCTTCTTTTCCTCCCCAGTGGCCAATTTCCAAAAACGGTCAGAGTGGCTCTTGAGCACCTCAGGTTGGCAAGGACTGTAGGGGGAAATCCACGTTTACCACAGCTGACCACACACACCCACATGTCTGGATTCCACAGCTCGACCTCAAACAAGTCGACACAGACTTATGACTGCAAGTCACATATAAGCCAACAAAAACAGCATCAACCTGCAACCCACACACCATCCCAGTGACTCAAGGCCCTCATTTTGACCTTGTAAAAGGATAACCATGCAGACGCAAACATACACATGCATAGGAAATTCACAACCCCACAGGCAAAATATTACAAAAACAACATAGTCTGCTACTTCTATTTAGGACATATGGAAAGTTTGTTTTGGTGCGTGCATTTAGATGATTTATAAAAGAACTTAAAAAAACAAAACAAAAAAAAACATTGACATGGCTTGAATCATTCAAGTTCCCCGACATGTGTCACTGAAACCACTGATGTGGTTTCAGTGTCACCACTGACATGCTGAGAAAAATCCCTCAGTCCTCAATTTAAAGCAAATTTCAGTCTGAATTTGTCTCGATGAAACCTCTTTCATGGTTCAAGTTGTTCAGAACTGCACAGCACTTTACCAATTGGTTAAATTTAGAGCTCCATTGCAGAATAATTTCCAAGTAAGCATTATGTGATAATCCTGGTTGCTTTGTTATTTCTTTTATGGCTCAGCCTTGTTTTCTGCTTCCCCAACCATACACTGCCATACATGCACACGTTGCTTCCACCCTGGTGAAGACAATAATGCTTTTATCACAGCTGAAGTGTTCTCAGGTCCTGCAAATGCCTCCTCATCACGACTCCTTACTTATCCTAGATTTTGAACAGAGCTTTCACGACTGACTGTAATTTGCCATGCGCGAGGTTGAGGAATGCAATGAGCTGCGAGAAAATTTGTGTGAGCCTGTACGGGGGGAATTGTGTATTTATTTCATTGAGTAACATCGCTTGGCAAAACCACCACAGTACATACCTGGGGTAATGACTTGACAAATCAAATCTGTCAGACAATCAACACTTGCCACTTCTCCTTCCTGAGGAGGTAAAGAGGGACCCAGTTAACCAGCACTGAAGGAGGAGAGCACGGATGTGTACAGCTACTCAAAAGGTCGAAGAAGAAGTTTCTTCAACATTTTGGGTTGAAGACATTTAATTTGTCTCTGTGTTAGACACAAAGGGACAAATTAAAAAAGCTGCTGGATGAACTAAAAATGTGAAAACCAGAATTTCTATTTCTTTAACTGAGCCCAGACAAACAAGAACATCAAGTAGCTCAAAATGAAAATGATACATTAATCTAGTTAGTTGTGATTTCTACTCTAGTCAGCCATGAACATGTAGACAAGGAGCCTGACTGCTTACAGGAATGGTGAAAGCATGGGAGGAGCAGCCGCATACACACAGCAGGTGACACCACAGAGTTGAGAAGGGCAAGGAAGCATAACAACAACACAGCAAATCTAACACTGAAATTGTCAGGAACTGAGAAGTCTGTTTAAGAAGCGTTAAGAAAGAAGGAGGCACTAGGAAATGCTGAATGTTGCCTGAATGTAGTGATGATATGTTTGAAATATATTAAAATATAGGAGAATTAGGAGTTAGGAGAAATGCAATCTGAGAGCAACAGCGCAGAAACCAGCACCCTGAACAGGGATTTAAAAGCAATTTGTAGCAAGTCTACTCTGTCTACAATTAACTATGTAGATAAAAGGACCCTTGTGACAGAATATAAATTGAAAAACACTAAGAACAGCATTATTAGCATAGACATCAACAACCTTCCAGCCCCCCACAACCCGAGTAGCCTTAGTCAGTGTTTATTAAACGGTGGGCTCTGACTGAAAGTGGCGGGTTACTTGCCTTTGTCTGGGAAAAAAAATGACAAAATAAAAACAAGAAATCAATAGAGTCTTGACTTTAAAATATCCTTTCTCTAAAACATATCCAGTCTTTGAACTGGATATCGCAGAATGTATATTATGTACTTAATATTTATGTAAATAATTTCTTATACAAAATACATTGTCCAAATTGTGTTAAAATGTTGTAGTTGACAGTTTTAAAATTGAGATTACATTTTTAATATTACAGAATATTCCTACAAATAACTGAGTAGTACAGTCTGCACGTTCTCTTATGTGTAGTTTGAGGATAATTGATAAATTGTCCTCAAACATTCAAATTAAACTCAAATTCAACATTAAAATTAAATTGTGAAGTATATGAATTAAATTTTCTGACAAACGATCCCAAAAAAAGTCAGACACGTTAACCTTTCTATGAAATATATATAAAAAATTACTTTTGATGATTAAAGCATGGAACAATAGAAAAATGTTTTAATGCCTCACTCAGAGTTTCTGGTAAAAAACAAACTATTAAATAGAGGGAATACGGTTGTTCATATACTGTACGCTTGTACATAAAAGAATCACAATAAAATACATGTGAGTTTAAAATTTAGAAAAAGGATCACCTCTCACTCAAATAAAGTTTTAACATTAAGATTTTTTAAGTCTTTCAAATTACCCCATGTTCCACATGAGCACTTAAAATGGGATTACTGCATTGGTTCAGAAACAGCATTTTGAGATCTGCGGAGAATCAAGCTGCTGTGGTAAGGTTATATTTGGTCACTTTCTCTGAAACTTCACTCAACATGACAGCTCATTTCAGAGAGCAAACACTCTCTGTAAGAAGCTGATATTTGCAGCCTCCCAGATACAAAAATGACGATGCAGCCTGAAGAGATGCACAGACATCTATAGACTTGGTTACAGACATATATATATATATATATATATATATATATATATATATATATATATAGATCAAGTATAAATATATATAGATACAGATATCTATATCTATATAGATATAGATATATATGTGTGTGTGTGTGTGTATGTATGTATAATGTCTTAAAAGCTTCTTTTCATAGAATAATACATAAAAACACAGATTCAGGATGCAATCCGGTCCCCTTTAAAACATATATGTTTTAAAGGGGACCGGATTGTTGTGTGACACTGTTGTGCTGCAGTTTATTCTGTGTTTTTGTTTTTGATGACTTCATGTATTAAAAACATTGAGAAGGTGTATGATCTGAATGTCTTTTTTGGGGGTACATCTTACCTTCTCTGAATAAGTAATGGTTATTAACTGATTTTAATTAACTTTGATTTGTAATTATCAGGTATTACCTACTAGCAAACAAGAAAAAGTTTTACCTAATTTAACTGAGTAAGTAGCTGTTGAATATATACATAAATATTGGGTAAATTTTACCCAATTTCTTTAAGTATTTCATATATTTTTTGTTCAGTTAATTTATACTCAATATATGGAATTTAATCTACCCCAACAGAGTAGATGCAAATTGTTCCCTCTCATTTATTAGGTAAATTCTATACTTTATACTTTCTATTACTTTTTTCAGTGTATTAGGTTATAGTCAAAGTAAAAATAATTACCGTATAATGATTTTCAATATAGTTTCATGGCTTAAGTTCCTCTATATGGAAACGTGTTAAATTACACATTTGAAAGTATTTTAGCAGGTTACTGGATAAAAAGTTAATCTATTAAAATACTGAGCAAATTACAGCCACTTAAATAATCTAAGCTGCATCTCAACGGACAACTTACCATTAATAATTTCAAACGGTTTGCTTTAATGTAGCCCATCAGATCGCTGGATACACCAACAAAAACATTGTTCAGAATATAAAATTTATGAAATTTTGTCTATGAAATTCTTTAGACTGACACATCAAGATGCTTTATGAGGAGGGTAGGGTAATTATATTAGACTCTAAATAAATTTCTGCAAGCCACATGGTGAGGGCTTGTTAGAAAACACTTGGCCAGTGGAAACATCTGTGGGGTGGATAAACCACAGATGGAGAACTAACCACATTTATGAAGGGACTAAGATTGGCAGAAGGATCTAGTTGAGAAAGATAAACAAAATACTCCCTTTTGTGCCATATTGTGAATTCCTGTGGTGCCAGTCGACCAGAGAGTGGGTTTAACTTCTTTTCTACTCCCTTAAAGTCAACAGATTTCACAGCTGACTGACACTCGCGCAGTCTCTTAATGTGGTGTTTTTCTTATGTTTCTACAAAACAGTTGCGGCTTTGTACAAAACAAATAAAAATAAGCTAAATATTTAAAAGCTGGTAAATGTATCAAAGTTGGTATGTTTGTATAATGTTCCTTGGGATTTATTTTTGCAGAGAACAAAGAGGATTTTGTTAAATCAACATTTGGGATGTTGACTGCCAGTTTAAAGTAATTTCCTGGTGACATACTAGGTAATGGTGCATTAAAACAGAAACATATTGACTAAAGCTGAGAAAACTAACATCTTCTGTTAGATTTTATTCTTGTAGTGAATACTGAAGACACGGTTCCATCCACCAGTCTAGACCACATGGTTCTGTGTTGCAGCAAGTCAAAATATGAATAATTCTACTCTAGATGTTTAAGCTGTGGCTCAAATAACATTTTGTTCACTACAATAAGTCCCAAGTTTGAAGTGCAACCTGTTATAAAGGAGTCATTGCAGAATGAATGCCTTACCTAAGGATTTGGAAATTTCTGCATCCTGTTGGAAGACTTTCACACAACAGGCAATCACACTGCTGCTAAAGTTGTTGACACTAAAAATTCAAACGATGCTAATTACTTGACTTTATTTGAGTTAAATAGAATCCGACTAAACTGAACCCACGTTGTAACATCTTTAATTGCAAACAGAAAATCTAAAGTTAGGTTTGCTACACATATTTCTTTATCAGACAGCAAGATGTGTATCTGGAAGGCAGCAACAAATTAGACAAAAATACCATCGTAATGGTATCTTGAGGTTTGAAAGGTAAGAACAGCTATTTGGGATAAGTGCCTCAAGGTTTCTGTGGCCAAATTAAACACTGTGGCACAAAGAAGGCTATTTCAAGGAACTTGTTATGAATAGTAGAAGAGAGGAAAAAAAGAAGGCATATATACACTGAAGTAAAGCACAGACAGAGGCTTTTTATCCATAATTTCTGACCGTTGCTATTAATTCCTTCACACTGACCTCTCTCTAAGTATTTCAACCATGTTTAATATGCAAAGTCCATACATTTCTCTTTAATACAGAGTTTGAATCATTTCCATTCATCTCTCAGATCTTCACAGATCTCAGGTATTCAGTAGTGACCGAGGCTCAAAAGACAGATTTTCTTTAAATCTAAACCACTGGTCCCTGACCTCTAGCATTTGTCTGCAATATGAAAACCCAAGCTTAAAATGCCAGTGTGAAACCGGCTGACAAAGACAGCAGGATCACAGAGTGAAAAGTCACCACACTGGTAGGCAAATACAAAAGCAGCGGTGGTGACTAATGGTTTCCACAGAGAGCACTGGCACAGAGTTCAGACAACACATTCAGGCCCCTTGTTATTACAACAAAGAGCCTCTGTGAACCACAGAACAATGAAACCTTCTCAATCTCTTGTTTAAAATCTTGTTGAGAACAAAGTGTGTAATTAAGTCAGTGGATACCTGTAATTTAAGACAAGAGTTTATATCAGTGTTGGTTTTGATCATAGGACAATAAAATGACCAGATTAGGATAACCTGCAGTCGTTGCTGTTATGCCCTGGCTGATCCAGAGGATATGCAGCCAATTTATACTAGATTTCACTAGATTTACCTGTCTTTATTCTGATGTCTGCTTGTAAGGTAGTGATGGTAACCGATGTGATTCATTCATTCATTATGGCTCAGTTTTGACAGCTTGTGGTCTTCCAAGAGTAAAAGACTTTCTAATTCTGTTCTAATTCTGCTATAATCCAAGCCGGGTTGTGTTCTGCTTCCTGCTCACCCTCAACCACCAGCCAATAAAAGACTGTCTGCTTAGTTTACCAAAATGAGCTGTAAAACGACATGGAACATGGCTTGTTTTTTCCCTTATGTTGAGTTAAATACAGCTGCGCTTCTAGAATGAGTTTCACTTTCTCTGCTTTGTATTAATATTGGTTGATAGAAATGCGGCATTATGCTGCAAGATGTAACAATAATAAAAAAAATCTTAAGTGCATTCACTACTCTGTCTTTTAATTGGTATTTTTTCATATGTATTTAAAAAGTGTATAGTGGAATCTGATTGCATTTTTCTGGCCAGGGGGCCATCAATGAAGTAGTCTCTTTCTTTAGATGACAATGATCAAATACAACTAGACATGGGAGAAACACTGACCACATCATTTGATGAAACATCAGCAAAACTTGCCTAAGGAGTCAATGGACCTATTGGTCAGCAGTCTCGCTCAAGAAGAGTACAGTAAACACTGTGGTGATGTCGGTGCTCTCCACTACTTCCATTACTCCATTGGGTTTTGAATCAGCATCTTAAATAAATTACATCCGGATGGACGAGGGAGATGGTTGCAGGGTGGAAACGCATGCAGCAGGATTCACAGATTTTAAGGCGTAATCATCAGAATGGGGGGAAAAAAAAAACTGCAGTCTCTAAGCAAACTACATTCAGTCAACCCAGTCAGGTGGCTGCCTCCACAGCAGTTAGTCATGAAGCCTCTTCTCTGTAATAAGCCACTGACTACACTACTTCACATCATCAAACGTTATGTTCATCTAAATCAAAAACTAAAAAGAAAACTACATTGTGGCATACAGTACTTCCTCAAGCTAATGAAAGAATGGTCTGGTTTGGATCTTTGCAGCTGGGTGTGAGTCTCCTTACATGAAAAGTAAGATGGAGCCTTACACCGACAGGAAAAAAACTCCACAGAATTAGATAATTGTTGCCATGACACAATCATTATGGGAAATTTGATAAGATTCAATGAATAATTTCCAGAGAAAAAAGAAACATCTTTATTTCCCCTCGGCAATACAGTGGTGAAAATTCAAAGGTATGTTGTGTTCAAAACGGAGTGTAAAATTGCTGTTATGAAAAAGCCATGACATGTCAGTATGCTTTGATTTGCTTAATATTTGTGTTGGATTGAGGTCAGCTGTGGTCAGCCGAAAATGTGATTTCGTCCAAAGCTTTCAAGAGGAGAAAATGAGAATCCCTGATGGATGTGTGAAGTTGTCCACAACCAAAGGAAATGTTCCAACAAATTACCAGTATCAACTTGAGATATGTCAAAAAGAAACAACTCTGCTTTCAACCTAAAATAAAAATTAATTCTACAAGATACTGCAAGTCTCAACTGGATTGATGTAAAAGAAATAAGTACTTGCTTCCTTTAGGCGATGGAAAAACAATCACCCTGTTGCTGTTAAATAATTTGTTTGGAGGTTTGTAAATTTTGCTCTTTTCTTAGTTCCATCATATGAAGACTAACTTTCTTATTGTGGGAAATTCTTATTAAGGGAAATGCATGTACCGTAGTGTAAAAGATACCTTCTGGTTCACACCATTATGTTTACATTAATAAGATTATAAACATCATTAGATTGGAGGAAATTTGATAAATCTCAATTCAATTTCAAAGCAATTGTGATTCTACTTCCTTCTTGGTATTCACTAAGCAGGCATATCTTTGTCACGTGTACACTTATAGATTACTCCAGGGTTTTTGAAACCTCAAATCGACATTATTGAGTCATGTTGCAAAATATTGATAGATTATGTCATTAGCCCTGTAACCCGCTGGTCCTGCTTTTGCTTGCTCTTTCTTTTCTAACATTGCTAAATGCAATGCCACGGCTGCTCTTTGACAGCATGAGACGTACATTTAGCACTTTATCTGCAGCATGAAAAACTCAAGTCTTTTCTCAGTGTCCCAGAAACCAGCCTATAAAAATCAGACAGTGGTCTAATTTACTTAAAGTGCAACCTCCATATAATTTTGATGGAAGCTGTAAGAGAAAAGAATAATGTCATTGGAGAGAAAACCTGGGTAAAAATATGACATTAATAGTGCTGCGAATGAGTTTTATTCTCTTGATTTTGATTTCGTAGCTCAATAGTTCAATTAGGGCTGCAGATCAAGTTGTGGGTGAGATCTGATTGAAGTGGCTTTGCACATGCGCTGTTTTTTTGTAGCTGGGAAAACTGAAACTATGTTGTCAAACTTTTGCTTTATTTAAACTTTTAGCTATTCATTTTGGTAATTTAATAAATTATAAATTTTTTGGGTTTTGGAGGTTATGTGTTTTTACTATGAAATGCCATTTTCCAAATTCCTTGCAAAGAAAATACACTCCTTGCAAAAAATAAATGAAAAATTTATGCATTTTAATTTATGTCTAAAAACAAAGGAAAACTGAAAGCACTGATTTTATGAAATTTCTCACTAGATTTAGAAAAGTATTAGATTAACTGACTTACATAATCTTACAGCATTTCAAATATATTTATAAAAAAACCCATGCTTAGACATCAATCAGAAGAACTTGTTTTGTGACATATTGAATGAACATATTTTTTCTGAATCCACTGCTTTTGATTTCATTTTTTTGTAATTGAATCACAGCCACCTGCCTATAACGTGATAATCCACTCAATCACCCTGACAGGCATCACTTTAGCTGTCAGCTGTGTCTGTATTGACACTGACAGACGAAACCAGTGTCTTGAAACACGACTGTCAAAAGTCCCTTTTCAAATGAATGAAAAAAAAAATGGCACAGCTGCTCAACCTCACAGCCACTGGACAAGTTTGCAGGCAAGGCCAAGTCCTTTAAAAATGAACTAGTCAGAGGGAATGTTAAATTTATGTCATCCTCACTTTAGTATGTATGGAATATCAGCAAAAACAAAACAAAACAAAATAAAACGAAAAAAAAAAAAGCATGTTTTGGTGGGCGGGGAGTACTTTTTTATGCCCGTAGGTAAAACACATAACCCAGAATTAGCTTAAGTACCTTCAGTGAAGTAGAAAGCGCCATTAGGGAACAAACAAAGAATAGTTCTGGGCTATCCAGGCAATCACCTGCTTCCCAGTACCTATTATCCCCAGGAGGAACCTGCACTACTCCCCAGAATGTCTCCAAGCAGCTTTGCTCTCCAACTGCTGCCATATTTCTGCTCCACTGGACGATAAAATAAAAGCCCTCCCAGCTGCACATACTCACATGCACAGGCACGCGCACACACACAGAGATATACAGCACTAAGAGCCTTGCAAGAAGGATTTACAATTAAGGGAACAGTGACTCCTCTTACTGAATGCAAAAGTGGGCTCTTGAGTGATCCATTGCCTTGAAGTGGAGCAAGTCACTTGTCAACACGGCAGACTGAGCTTCAAATATTTTGCTGTGGGGTTATTGCAGTTTTAGCTGGGTCATGCGATTAAAGTTGTGGTTAGTCAAATATTATATGTGACCACGTATTGGAGCAGAACTCAAGTCAGCGATTCAAGACAAGCTTTGTTTGAAGTCTTAGTAATTAGTGTGAATGAATCTGAGAAATTGCAACCAGAAAATAAATAAATAAATAAATAAAATTCTCACCAATGAAGCAAGGCCTCTTTGGATAATCAATTACCTTCTCAGGACTCAGACAAGCGTTAATGTTATTTATTTATTGATGACTAATTTGATCAACCCGCTGTACACTAAGCAAAAATCTTAGTTTGTAAAGCCTGATGCCAACTCTGTTCAAAGAATTCAATAAATTTACAGCAGCTCCTATTAAAATTTCACAAACAATTTTCTTATTTTTGTCAAAACAAAATTAGCACTAGAGGAGACCATGTCTTATTCATAAATAAGCACAGAACTCCATTTGCTTTTGATTTCAGAAGTTGTTGAATGTTTTTCTGTTTCAATATTACGTTATTACTTTTCTACTAGTAAAATGATGTTCATTAATTATGTATCTCTGACTTTATATATATTCATAGGTTTTCAGTAATTCCACTTCTCTTCAACTAATTATTGCTACATCAGTGTTTAGCTGTCATGTAGCAACTGAATTAGTGCATTCAGGCACACAGCTAATATCTCCAGAACCTTCACAAGCCTTTCCTGAATAAACTGTCTACTCTTTGCAGTAGAGTTATTGAGAAGTTCACTTTTCTCCAAGTTTGAGGTCCTAAACACCCCATAGTTTTTAATTAAGATTGCCTGACACTTTGTCCATTTATCTTGCCTAGTCAAATACTCTACAGAGAAATAGCACCACATAATGACTGGCTTGTCAAGCATTTTTTTCTTCAGTGAAGAATCACGTTTTTCTTGCCATTTTTACAATAATCTGACAGGTGAGCTGATGGTTGTTGCCCTTCTATAAGGTTATCTCTTCTCTACAAAGGAACACTGGATCTCATTCATCCTGATCATAGGGTTTTTGGTTACCTGTATGACCAAGCCTCTTTGTTCCCAAGCACTCTGACTGGACAGATGTGGGATGTCTGTTGGTGGTCTATTTCTCTCATTTTCCCCTGATGAAAGCTAATGTGGATGCTCTTTAAGTCATGAAGATTTCCTTGCAACATTGGGCAGATTAATACCTTCACACACTCTCATCTTACAGGCCGTCCATACATTTCTCGCCACACTTTAGGTTGATTTCCATCACATTTATGTCATTTTCCATATCAGGACTTAACATACAAATGCCATGCCAATAAACTGAAGTACCTTTTAAAGGCTATTTGTTTTAAAAATTCAACACAGAAGTGTATCTCTTATATTTGACACGATTTTACTATGTATAGTTTGATATACTTCTTATGTTTCTGTTTTCATTCATGGTGATGGCTAACAGGCTAACGAAAACTAAAAGTTTCGTTTATCAGAGGATTTGAATACCAACTAAGACCAATTCAAAAACATAGCTAGATTTAAAAAAAAAAAAAAGATGCTGTGTTACAGTCCTTTACAGTCAAAGGACACTAAATCATAAAATGTTATTATTAAGAAAGGTAGGGACTTTACAGAATGCTGCATCCAAACTTGTCAATGAAAAGTTGAGTGGAAGGACAAACTCTTGCAGAACTAGGTGGATAAGCCTCAGGATCAATAACGCCCCACAGACGGTGGCTCTTGAAGGACTCTATCACCAGAGAATTTCTTTTCTTCAAGCCACTCCTTAACCAAAAACTACGTCAGAAGTGTCTCTGAAATTGTGACTTCAATTAAATAATTTGGGATCTAATTTGATAAAAGAAATAATCATCTGATGATCATGTTGAAAACTACAAAACTCTCACTTAAAATAGCTTTTTAAATGTTTAAAAAAAAAAAAAAATTTGCAGTGCAGCATTCTTTTGCAGCTTGAAAAAAACTTTCTTCCCTCTTTCCTCTGATTACTGGTTTTGGTGATATTATTTCTAAACAAGCTTCTACCTCCCTTTTAAAAACACTGGACTAAGTATATCATGAAGTTACTTGTTACAAAGTTATTTTTCTCTCTAAATCAGAGGATAAACATGCCCTTGTTGCTGCTTATTTCAAAAACTTTAGTTAAGCAATAGAACTGCTTAACTTTCAAATATTTTGTTGCACAATTCTATTATTTATTTTATCAGGATACTGTTAAATGTTTCCATAGTGAAAAGAAAACTTGATTTTTTGCTTCACATCAATAGAATTACCTTAAAAATGTTCTCAGTCTTGAAGAATGCTTTTATTCTTCAGGGTAAAGAATTGTGTTGGACTCCAGTTGGTATAATTTTAAATATTAAACATTGGCCTTTAAAATTTTGCATTAACTACTGGAAGTGTTTTATTTAAGTGTTTTTGTTTGTTTATGTTTTTACATTTATGTCACAGGGGTCCTTGGAAGAAATGTGCTGTAATCTGTAATCATTTTAACTAAATTAAGGTTGAAGTAATGGTAGATAGGCACCAAATGAAAGTTGTTTGTGGTCCAGTGGCAGGTTTTCTATCTCATTGATGATTTGCAAAGCCATGTCATCTGGTGTTGTTGGTCCACTGGCTCACTCAAACATATTCATTGTGATCAATGGCTCATAAAAAATAAAGAGCCAGATGAGACAAAGAAGAACCTCACTTGAATCATTTGTCTTATTGTGCAGAGAAAAAAAGCAGAGCAAGGACATGAAGTTTTTATAGCAGCTGCAATTTTAGATTATAAAAAGGATTTTCTAATTGCCATTGTACATTTTGATGTTTTAGCTGAAAAATGTCACACTTCACTTCAGATCAAGACCAGAACTGGACTCAGAAACGAGCTCTCCAGCTATTAAATTATGGGCAAGAAACTTTTTTTAAACAGACCTGTTTTTGGATAAAATATATTCCTGACAATAAAGTTATATAAAGCCATTCTTTTTTATTTATTTATTTTTATCCAAATTGTCTCTGTGGTTGTGGTTTAAGAGCCCCCGCCCCCTGCTATGGTAAGCAAAATGTGTTGCAATTTATTAAATTATAGTATCCCAAAATTGATATTTGTACAACTGACATCTCCCAGAGGTGTAGATAAAACCCCTCTGAGCTACTTTGATCTTTAAACCAGACTGCAGGTGAGTCTCTGTGGAGGTTCATCAGTCAGATACAACAAGAGCCAAAGTCAGAAGAAATACTTATGTAATAGAGAATTTACATTTTTTGCATTAATTTATAATTAGTTGAAAAACTTAGTCTTGTGTTTCATTCACCTCTATTTATGTTATTTACTTAAGATTTTCCACACTTTCTCTTTCCGTCTGTTTTTATTTGTCTGCCATCCTGTGTGGAAGCACAGTCTCCGTTATGACCTGTAATCTGTGCTTATTAAACAAGGTGTCTGTGCCATTAAAAGAGGAAAATGATCTTTAATAGCAACACCACTGCCAGTGCCTGCTGGCTCTGTGCCATTTCGCTTTAACGGGCAACGCCACATTAGAATCCTAATTTGAATGGCCTTGCATCACTGCCTTTGAAAATGTTTTCATCATTTCCATCTCCTTCCACCAACTCTCTCCTGTGTCTAAATTGGTGGGAAAGGCTGTCCTGGATTATTGAACCGTCAGATCTTCATATGTGCCCGAAGGTAGAGAAAAACTAGTTGAACCAAAGAGAAGCCATGTTCTTATGATGAGTTTTATCAAGTAGGGGACTCTTTGCCTCTTATGTTTGTAACCTCCTTTGCCCCATAAGGGAATGACCTCAGTGAATCATGCAAGAGAGTAATAAAGGTGAGGTAGTGAAGTAGCACAGAGAGTTGAAGGTTTCATATTGTTGCAGATTCATTTATCTTGTAGGCACTTATGCTTTTGGTGCCGGATCAGCGAGGACAGCGAAGCACTTCTGGGAAAACAATCATTTTATGAATCCTCCCGTGCCTCCCGAGGATAACGTCTCGAGACCTCTAAGGCAATCGAGGCACCATGCAGGGATTTTAGATTGTTATCAGCATCATATCTGACCTTATTAAGCTGATTGGGGAAGACAGATATGAGTGATTCAGACTGAAGTCACTACACTTTTTCTGCTGTGATGATCTTATTCTAACTCAGTTCTTTGCTGCCTTTCACCTAAAAACGAATGAATACATTTTGCAAGGTTTTGATGACGACAATATGTGCTTTAACTGGTTACCAACAACATTTTAAATCATATCTACATTTCTTTATGATTATTGTACCTTAGGCTTTATCTCTGGTAACTTGATTTTAAAAAGCAAAATAAAAAAAATAAAAAATAAGATAAAATACACAGTTTTCTCCCTAGATCTATATTAATAACATAGCTAACTAATTAAATACTAAGACCATGCAAATTCTCTTTGGTAGAAACATCTCCCTTTTCTTATTCACAGTGCTATTTTGTATACAGTCAATTGTGTAAATCTGATCTTCTGGCAGTTTTGTAGTTTCTTGTAGTTGAGTAGTTATCAAGTCACATTTGATAACAAATTGTCCTGTATATGACTTATTTCACTGTTTTTTCAATTCCTATAAAATATCAGCTGTTATGTCACAATAATCAGATTATATAACTGTACATTACTGATCAACATGCCTATATTGGTTGGCATTCTTGTGGTATTACTTGCAACGTGCAAAATACATATCTGCTATTTTGATATCCTTGCCGCTTTAACTTCTCAATCACATTTATTTGTTGTTTCAGTGTATGACAATTTCATCTCTTTACTATGAACAGGAAAATCAAAGACATAAAATAAGCTTAAGTATGTAGAACAAGGAACTCCAGATATCTGAAGCTTGACTCAACCAATAAGAATCAAGGCTTCTTGTCTGACAGCTCCTTATTTGTCCTCATATTGGAAGATCTCACCATGGCACACACACACATACTGGGGTCCTGACAGTAATTGGGCAGATTGAATATCTGCTGAAAAATAAATTAAAAAGTTTGTCCATGAAATTCCATGGAGCTATGAAATTGGAGCTGTAAGGTAGCAGTAATATGGTATGGAAGGAGCTTCATTATGCATAGCACTTAGTTGCTAATAATGGCTGGTCAGAATGAGCTTCCCTGCTAAAGGCTGTTCTTAACTGACCCATTTTCATGTTTGTTTTGGGGTATTTATTAATTTTTTTGTACAACTGAATCTCTGTTATTTCAAACTCAAATTGTTCAGGACACAGTCTGTATTATATATATATATATATATATATATATGGAAATAGTGAGAAAAGATTAATAAGGGGCACTACTTTTCTTCATTTGCAATAGAAAACAGGTCCAAACTGTACTAGCTCTTCTTTCTAAACTTTGTTCGGGTTGAATGAATTATGTAAAAATCAATGTCATGCAAGTTGTGGCAGCAATATATTATGCTTGTTCATTTTAGCTGCTTTACATCCTTTTGTTTCCTTTTCACAGTTGTTGTCGGCATTAGTAAACAACAAATAGACTTCATATATTTCAATGTCATTGAACTGCAGTCAAACAAGAAACGTGAAGCAGTAGCGCTGTTGTTGCCTCAAGAGGTTGGTTTAATTGTGTTGC
Source organism: Gambusia affinis (assembly GCF_019740435.1). Taxonomy (NCBI): domain Eukaryota; kingdom Metazoa; phylum Chordata; class Actinopteri; order Cyprinodontiformes; family Poeciliidae; genus Gambusia; species Gambusia affinis. Next base: position 11,521,857 of record NC_057886.1, on the reverse strand, counting down.
TTCATTCTGTTCACATTTGTTTTAAATTAAATTTTGTTTACATTTCTAGTAGATTAGTCTGACACTGTTAGCAGGTAAAGTACCCTGGCTCATTAATTAAAGTTAATTGGCAGCTAAGGGAGTGGGATGTGCATGCTCCTGTCAAACAAAGTAAGGTTATGTGAAAAATTGCAATCAGCTGCTTTTTACTTTGTACAGAAACACACAATTTTGAACTGAGGCATAGAATCACACAACAGGAGGTTAAAAGTGGGCTGAAGTTAAGAAATGAGTCATGTAGCTTTGGAGGTTCTGAGAGCATGTGTGTGCGTTTACTCTGTATGTGTGAATGTTTTCTCATCTTTGGGCGTAGGAGTGTTGGTCTGTTTTGAATTGAGTGTGTGTATAACATGTGAATTGTTGCTTTCATGTCTCTGTATGTGCCTGATGTTTCATAATTTTAGAAACCCATTTTGACTTCTTACATGAAAGGATCAAAGGACTGGCCTGTATTTCTTTATTCTAGCACCACTGGATTTTAGCTTTCAGTCTCTGAATACATCTACTGTTGCTTACTCTTGCTGATCTATAATTCAAGACAGCTCGGTACATATTGTATAATAACTGTCGATATTCCTGTAGTAGGTGTCTGCAGTATTTCACGCTGTTCACATACAGAATCTATGTCATAATGTGGATTTCTGCTGTGTAATCTCTGGTCAGGTACATTGAAATATTGGGTTTATCCTATTTTTCATAGTAAATAATTTGATAAACAACTTTGTGGTTAAAGGATGGTTTCTGTTAGACTGACGCTCAAGGCACTTTTTTGCTCTCTAACATAAACTGTATGTCTTTTGTTTCTTGTGAAATATTCATAGCTGGTCTACAGGGAGCGAAGTACAGTATTTAGACCGCTAATTGTTGCATGGATGGACCTTAGGGGGTTGTCATGTGCTTGGCTTGGAAAGTGACACATGACACTAGTGAATGTACAACCACTTTACAAGCATAAATTTGATCAGAAATTCAAATTTTTGGTAATTATTACTAAAACGAATCACCTATTTCCTTAGCAAGTTCAGCTTAGCACACTTTCCACTTGGCACAACTTCCTACTTGTAAATCCAGAAAATATTTTCTCTCTTGCCAATTGACTGTTTTGGTTGTTATATTTTATATATTTTCTGGCATTAAACAATTACCGTAGGTCTTAAGTATCAATACACAACATCTCTTTGACATTTGAAGAGATGTTGAAAGGTGATTGAGATTTTTTGTTTTGTTTATATTTTTATTGTTGTTTTATTTCTGATTTACCAGATGAAGAAATAGATACAATTTCAAACTGACAGGGTCTCACGATAAAGAATTTGATTGTATCACAACTCTATGTATCACAACTCTTTCTTTTTTTTAACCACTTTTGTGTAAGATGTTGTTGTTTTGTATCAACATAACATATTTATGAAAATAAATGTGGATTGGAGCTTAGATGGACCAGTAAGTTTAGTAAGTTGCTCATTTAACTGGCATAGTTGCCTCAAGACATTACTTTCCATTATATAACAGAGCCCCAATCTATCTGTTCCCCCCGCAGACTTTCAACCTTTCAACCTGATTACTTCACACACAGTCGGGAGTTTTGACCTCAAAACCTTTGCCTGAAAAATCAACAAGAAGCCCCATCACTGTTTAATGTCTTCAAAGGGAGAAAAAAAAACAAACAACTCAAATAATGTAAAAGCTTTTACAGGACAGATGTGAAGATTTTTGCAAATTTCTTTGAGATACTCCAAACAAATTTGGAAGTAAGAGGGTTAGTCTTATTTGCAAAGTAAAGTAAAAGATTGGACTTTGACATTGACCATTACTTAAAAAATAAATATATTAAGCGTAAAATATTTTCAGCTTATTGAAGGAACATATCCTTCAATAAAAAAAGAATGTATAAAAAAATGATATATTTTTACGATACCTTTGGTGCAGTGTTATAACACTAAATGTTGAATGCAAAAGGAGAAGATGGGACCCAGTGCTGATACCTTAATGCATGACATAAAGACCTGACTGTTCAGGGTCTACTAAAATGTTTGTGGGCAGACGAATGCTGCTGAAATGATCTCCAAATGATGAAAGTTTCTCCCCCTGAGGGGGTTTGTTTGATTAATAACTTGCATGGAAAAGTAAAGCAGAACAGAAAATTGTGTAAATGTATAACTGAAATTATGAAAATCAAAATGGAAAATTAGAAAATGAATGAATAATTAAATCATATTTTCCTAATCCTCATCCAAAGTTGCTGAACCAAGCACAGGATGATTGTAACTTGTGGATGTTTGAGTTCTTACCCGTGTTTCTCATTCTGTAGTTGAGCTTGTTTCTCTTGACTGCCTTAATCGATCCTTTATTATGTTCAGCAATTACGATACACCACAGTGATCAATATTTGTACTAAGGCCTCCTGATATTAATGTTGGTCAGACTTTCTTGCTACCTTACTTTCTCTTTTTCTTTAACCATTGTTTAACTGTAAATGCTCACAACTTGCTCCAAGCTAACACTCAACCACTTTAAAACAAAGTGTAACATAAACTGCCTGAAAATGATCAAAGATAATTAAAGGTAACACATTAAGGGCTCTTACACTAAAAGTTAAAAAAATAAATTACGAAAGGAATAAAGAGAACATAAACATAGCAGAAAAACAGAATGGTTGGAAATGTGCAAAAGGGAACTCAGCATCATGGGATGATCAGAGACCCAGAAAGTACTTATCTGCAGTGTGGCTTCATCATCGATATAAAGAGAAATTCAACAGTAGTAATTCAGAAAACTGCTGATTTTTAAATAGACTGTCAGAAACCGATGAACAGAATGTCAGGACAGATGAGATTATCAACCTGCTGACTAAACACCCACCATGAAATGGACTTCTGTCTAGGCAGGCAGGAGTAGCATGTTGTGTTTTTTATTATTATGTAAGATATCTTGTAAACATTTTCATGTTTTGTCAGATTTTGCCATTATTTAAACAATAGTTTCCATTTACAGCCATATGTTCACAAACTGTACATGACAGCAGCTGCCTCATCACTGGCATGCAAAACTTAAAAGAGAAGTTTGATGTTTATGGTTACATGTTTAACAACTGAATAATACTAATAATTAAAAATGTTATTGTGGGAAAATCTACTGGATAATATAGAGGTTAGCCATCTGCAGCTTGGAGCAGAGAAAAGTTACCATACTGCTTTTAGCTACAAATATGGCTTTGGTTCAGTTGCCCCTTCGTCCTTTCTAATAATTCTTTTTTTTTTTTTTTTTTTCAAGTATACCAGGACTGAATGTTAACACCACCACATATGCTTGCAGCTTTTATATCTGTGTATCTTGGATTTGTGGCACATATCTGTCCTAAAACCAGAATGGCAACTGAAGGAGAGAAGATATTCTTTCATTGACAGAAGATTTGACAAAAACTGCATAGTTTGTGTTCAGTTAAATCAAACTTCATTGTTTGTCAACTCAAAACCTAAAACATGATTTTGATGGATGGGGATAAACCCCCCCCCCCAAAAAAAAAAACGAACAACCCCATATGATATCTGATGCCAGAATGAAATCTCTATTTTTTTATCTTGCAGAAGAAGTACAGTTGGGGTAAACAATTTCTACATCTTTTCAAAATCTAATAAATATTTTGTCAAAATTGTCCAACTTATAAAATTGTATTCATCTCAGTTGTTCTTGTTATATTATTTTTGGATTGTGGTTAAAAAAACAAACAAACAAACAAAAAAAAAAACAAAGCAATGGGAGAATATGTTCCCGAACAGATGTCACTGGATGCAAAGCAGATTTGCAATAATGGGGTGGAGTTTTCATTAAAGTGGATAAGAAAGTGATACAACAACAGAAACCGTACATAGAAAGATAACCCCTTAGACTTTGCTTCCCATCACACTTGATAAAAGCTCAGTTTAAAAGATATATATATTTCTAGCCCTACAAAACTCATTGCTCTCTCACTTGAATATGTCCTCAGTCATTCAACTGAGGTGTCCTTGATCACTCAAGAAAAACACAGGTTTTTTTTTTCTTTGTTCTTCACAGGGAAGAGAGAAAAACCTTAGCTATTACCATAATAAGGTAAATTAGAATGTAAAGTCTTGCATTGCTTCAGCAGTGGGTCTGAGGAAAACTGCTGACAGTGGTGTTGGCAGATCTTCTGGGAGAGAGCTTATAATTGCCTCAGCTACTACGTGCTTTCCTCTTAGAAATATAGGCTCCACATAGCTGCTACGAGCTGAGTCAGTCTGGGCAGCTTTGTGCTATTGTAAGAGAGCAGTTGTCTGTGAGAAGTGGGTCCTCTTTCCTTTGAAACCTAAAGATGATAGCTAAATGGATACTTCTTTATAAGTGTCGAGGGTTTGTGAGTAATAAGTATCTCACTCACAATTATAGTAAGTCCAAGCTCTTTTTGGAAACTAGGAGAAATTCTCTTTTGGGAGTCAAGCTCGGTGCAACCTATTTTAAGAGTGAATTTCCCTCATTCATCTCAGGCAAGCAATATTATTACATATTTGTGCACCTTGACAGTTTTGCTTGACAAAATTTAGTACATTCTTATTGCTTGACACTTTGAAACTGTAAGAATATATTTTTTACATTTAAGTATTGGCTGACCATCTGAGGTTTGATGTACAGTGGTCTACGGATCCTTAGTCTTCTTAAAAATATGTTTTATATGTGTCGTAACCCAAATTTCTGTCATTAAACCTTTGTCGGGATATTGCATGCAAATAAATAATTTGTAACTGTGAATGTTACGATTGGTTGTTTTTGATTTAATCAAAGTGATTAATTTCCATGTTCATGACATTGAGTTCTTGTATTTCCCATTTTCCACATGGTGGATTTGCTTAGTACATGTTGGTCTATCTATATTACAGGAGTGGAAATAATACATTATTGAGAGGCTGAGTAGCTGCCAGAGAAAATCTTTTGTCACAGATAAAATATGTGTATATCGGTCTGAATATTCAGTGTTTTCTGGGGAACGACATTGTTGTTTTCCTATCATCTGCATATTATCTGAATAAAACCTATTACTGCATCAAACTCCACTCTGCTGTGTTTTTCCACAGTGCTTTACTACTTGACATTTCCTTTGCCATATTTTTCTGACTTATTTTAATCCTGGGTTTTCTCCATTAGTAGCCTATGAAACTTTGGCAAAATTGTTTTTGTATTTTTTCTGAACTCTAAAGGAAATTAAAGCAGATACATGTGTAAAAGAACACTAACATTAATTGAGAAAAATGGCATTGTAAACAAATAACAAATTTTAAAAATTTAATGATGTAATTATTAAATTACATCATTAATTTGAACTACAATTTTTTATGTTTCAGTTTTTCTAGAAGGTGGAAATTTGTCCTGTTCTGAGTAGCTTTCAACTTAACTCCCCAATGGGAATCCCTCCAGTTTGTAAAATTGTGCTTGTTTTGTGAACTTTATTAGATGCATAAGTAATAAACTTTAATTATACGCTACATATACAAAAAAAACAAAACAAAACAAAAAAACAACAAAAAACACTTCTTTGGTTGTAAATATAAGCTCTGTAATAAATTTTAACAAAACCAAAACAACATTGGTTGAAATTAAACTATTAACCATCCATTTTGCAGCAAATCACAACTGGAAACAGTTTTTTTTTTCCTGATTTGTTTTTAAACCATTTTGCATATTAAAGGAGATGAAAAGGCTCTCTAATAAAACACAGAGGCTTTTAACTCATTTTCTTAAAATTAGAAAATGCATAACAGCCAACAGTGCATTATCATAATTACATTTCCTTTCCAAAATGCAGTAATAATCAAAATGTGAAATAAAGTGGTAATCAATTAATGTCATCAGCAAAGTTTTGGAAATAGCAAGTGAAGCTTTCTTTTGAACTTATCCCCCTGACAAAACAACACATTTTCCCCCATGCCATGAACTCTTAAACCATTCCAAGACCCTCACTTTCAGGCCTCATTTTGCAGTCCTCTCCATGTTCTGACTCTTAACGTCCTGCTGATGGAGGGAATGCAATCCAGGTCTGACTGTGAGCAGGCTGGCCACTCAACCAGGACTGATAATTCATACCCACTGCTGCACCTCCCAGGAGTGGCTCAGTGCCGGCATTAACCTCAACATTTCACTTCTGAGCTCAATCTCCTGTGACTCCATGGAGGAAGGGGTTTTCTATGATGCTTGATATGGTTGTAAACAAAGATGACAAATTGATGTGTTGCTCACAAATCTGAAAGCTATAAATCTTTGAGAAGGCTAAAAGATTTGGAGAATGGCCACTCTATATTCTGTCAAGAGCTTTAGAAGTTTTCAGATAATGCTCAAAATGCAAAAAAAACAAAATAAAATTAAAGATGATGTTACACACGGAACGGCAATGAATAAAGCATCCATCTGGCATGATTCTGTGAAGAGAAATCTCTGAGTGAGTTTTCATCTTTCACTCCCAACAAGTTCTTAAAAGGACAAAAAGCAAAGACAAATGTTTGATCCAGCACCTCTACGTATGATGTCACATTCACTCGTCAAACAGAACAAAGTCAGAAGGTCCGTTCTTTTGATGTAGCACAAGGCAAATGTGATTCTTTCATTCAGTGTCCAACAGATATTATGCAAGATAAATCAATAAATTTTCTGCATGTTAGTGTTACACTTCAAAGTGATAAATAATTAGAGCTTTTCAGGCTCCTACCAATAGTTAAAAATGACATAACAATAGTCTTAATTCTTATCAAAAAGATGTTTTGTGTTGTTCAGACTAGTTTGAATTTTTAATAACTATTTCTTACTTACTAAAAGAAAGAGGATTTTAGATGTAGAATTGTACAATACATCATAAATGTGAAGTTGTTATTTACCTTCTGGTTTTATTGATAATAAAAACACTGACCATATTGTTTGTGGCCTGCCAACAGCAACTCAAGTCAATTCTCATTTCTGTTTATGAGTAATACAAATCTTTCCAAATATTTCTTCTAGCCTTCCAGCCATGCATGATCATAAATCATATATATTACCACCAGGTTTGTGAATGGGTATTTGGTTTAAAATTGGGTTTACGGTCCTTTTAGGCTAAAGCAAAAGCTAAGTTCAGTTTAGCACAAGTTTCTAATTAGACCTAGTTTGAAATCTCAGAAGGATAAAACAGCAACCTTATTGTGGTACACATAGCGAGAGCGTCACTATGGCACTCAAACTTTGTCACTGTGAGATAGAATAAGAAAGTTTCCTCCTAAAATTATGCTGTTCTGATACTCCCCAAATTTTGTATATATTGTAAAGAGTTAATGTTAATTCTTCCTCATTCAGTAACAACTTCTTCTGAAGTGGAGCAACGTGTTAGCGGTCAGAATGGTGCTTTTACTGACTGGAGAGTGACTTGATTTTTGGGTTTCAATCTGCCCAATTTCCCCTCGGCCTAAAATCACCTAATTTCCATCAACAGTGGTTTTCTGTGTGCTTCGACAAAGCTGTGATATATTTATCATTGGAGGTGTGGCTAAAAAATGCTTGACAAATTATTTATTTATTTTAAGTGTAATAGATTCTGCTTATCAATAAATGCATGTTATGGTGATGTTGTTGCCAGAAGACTCATCCGAAAAAAATCTACTTGATCTAAAATATTATTTTTATATATCTGTCGACAGAACTTTGGATGTTGAAAACTTTTTTGATTTAAAACTAGCATGGGAGATTAATATCAGACACAGGCATAGGATTTGGTTAGAGTTGATATTTTGTAAAAACTGAGTTTTGATTTATGTTTGAGCTATGTTGGTATGATGACAGCTGAGCAGCCGAAGCCTCTGCTTTTGTGCAGCGAAGAGGAGAGAGAAAAAAGGAGCTAATCAGAATGATCACAGGGTAGCTTTGTAATTATTTACTCCATTAGCCACTAGTGGTCGACACGAAGAGCACTGACTCGCAAAATTAGAATCCTTATCTGAACGGTCCAGAACCTTCACTGTATTCTGAAGGGATGTGTAAATGCAACGGGCTGCGCCTTAACCTGGAAGCATCATGTATGCAAGGACATTCTGAGGACATGCCAGTACAGTATATGTGACACCAGGATGGTTCCTGTCCGCATTCAGGGCCACAACGAAACTGAAACTTTACGAGGTTCCTTACTGAAAGCTGAAATCAGGATGGAAATCATGCTAAGTGAATTGAACATTTTGCTTTTGAGTGTACTAACAATCCTCATCATTATGCCGTCATGAGGAACAGATTGCCCAAGTACTCTTTGCAGCAGAGGTCAGAATAATTTACCACAGATTTCCCTTTCTTTTCAGTCTTGAATCTCCTGAATGCCAAATATTATAGGTGGAATTTTTACATTTTTTTCTTTCAGGAAGAAATAAACAGTAACTTAGCAACCTTACCTTGAACTTACTTTAATTTATGACGGCCTTGTGTGCCATCATAATCTTTACTTTATTCTGCCTGCATTTAGGTGCAACATTACCACAAAACTAAACTCAGGATTCACTTCGTAGAAAAGCAGGATGTCATTTGTGACTTTCCAGGGACAAATATGGTTTTAATAAGAGTCCTGATTTTAGACTGCAGAAAGTCCTTTCTTCTGCTCTCAGAAGAAAATAAGGCTGAAATTGAGACCAGTTTTCAAAGACAGTTTGCGGAATGTCCTGTTTTGTTTTTAGAAGCTGGAGGTGAACGTCCCACATGCTGTTGGAGTAGAGCACAAATTAAATTACTTCTTACAACAGTTCAAATTTAATTGCTAAGAATAGACACCAACTAATTTAGAGGAAAAGTGGGAGTGAGGTGCGTTTCTATTTGAACCAACAAAAAGCCTCCAGTTTTTATGTATGAATGTTCAAGCAGCTGTTTGTGCCATAGAAGCCAACAGCAGGGGAATATGTCCTAAGGGACAACAGAGACATAAGGACCTTGTAGAAAACTTGCACTTTGTGTGCCTTCCTTTCTCTCTGCAGCCTGAGGAAACAAGGACCTCATAGACTTAAATTCTCTGGTGCAGCTGATGCTGGATAGTGCAATCTTGTGCAATTTCTGTACTTTATTACAGCATACATTAGGTCTCTGATGTGGCTGACTTTAAACCCATACTAACCAGACAAGTGGAATTTTGAAAGTTTACTTCAAAGGTCAAAATTTTTAAAGGTTTTATAATGAGAGGATGAAGAGATGAATCAGGATTTGTCCCAACAACAATAAATGCTTCCAAGCTTTAAAATATGAGAAAGGTTATCCTTTCTCCATCCATTTTCTAAAAAAATATGTTCCTGGTAAAAGCGAGGGGGCATTGAATAAACAATAAGTATAAAACATAATGTTGGTGTTTTGTGCCTGGACTCTGTTATGAGTTACTTTATTGTAGGACTTCGTCCCAGGCTCGTGACGGCTCCTCTGTCACACTGACTTTTTAATTCAAAGGCTTTCACAGGGATGTCTGAAGATGTTCTGCCAGAGAACTCAGTTGACATTAAAAAATATTTGTTCTCAGTTATTGCTCTGGAAACAGATTTATTTAGTTTTTGCCTTATTACTTCATAATGTTATTTCCTATAATATTTCAGGACATTTTAATTGTAAAACTTATTTAAACCGATCTTAGGTGAAGAAAGACAATTGCACCCTCTGTTAAATGTCAAGTAAACTGTAATAAAAACATTTTGTTAGATGTAGAAAATTGAGATCTAAGGCAAGGACCATTTAATGGCAGAAATGTAGAATCAAGAAATCTCTGACATAGAACATTTCTGACAGCTTGAAGCAAGCTAAAAAGTCTGAGAAAGAAACAAAACATTCCCCAAATTAAAGTAATATAACATTATACAAACTGACATTTGTTAGTTTGGAATTGTTATAAACTTCCACAGGAGTCAGTCTGCAAAAACTACCCTAGTGTTTGCATTACTGTAGTAATGCAAAAAACATAATTTCAAAGAAAAAAAACAGAAAACATAACTTCAGGACCTGAACTCTTAATTTTTCTCTCTACAAGAAAACCTTGAGAGAAAACATCCAGTCACCAGTTAGTTTTTTAAAGGAAAATAAAGTGAGTTTAGATTATGGTGAAGACCTTAAAAAGGACATTCATGCTTGAAAACCCTCAAGAGTGGCTAAATAAAGCAAACCGGCAAAAAAAAAAAAAAAAATTGCACATTTGTCTGTTAAATGCTGCTAAATAGTTAATCTCAGGATTAAGATGCTTTATAGAAAATTGAAAGAAATTAAATATTAAAGCAATTAAAATAGAATGAGCACTCAAACTCAAGTGCTCGAACAAAATACAATATGTCGTGTAGTTTATTAATTTATTGTCACACTGACTATAATAGCTGCGAAGCAAGCTGTAGTGGATGTAAAAATGGTGAAACATGAACAATGAACAATGTACAAGCGAGGTCAGTGGTATGGAGGGAGTTGGGGGGCTTAACTGCAGATGTGACTCCATAAGTGAAATTATGCTTAGGGCCTCACACAACCTTTGGCTGCCATAGTCATGACAGGTTTTTGAATAAGTGAACATAAAATGCACAGTGGCACAGTTGGTAGAGCTATTGCCTTGCAAGCAAGAAGGTCCTGGGTTCGATTCCCGGCCCGGGGTCTGTCTGCATGGAGTTTGCAGAAAGACCCCTGTGCATCTCCCTGTGCATCCATGGGTTCTCTCCGGGTTCTCCGGCTTCATCCCTCAGCCCAAAAACATGACTGTAAGGTAAATTGGTCTCTCTAAATTCTCCCTAGGTGAGTGTGTGTGTGAATGGTTGTTTGTCCTCTATGTCTCTGTGTTGCCCTGCGACAGACTGGCGACCTGTCCAGGGTGAACCCCGCCTCTCACGCAGAACTCTAGCTGGAGATAGGCACCAGCACCTCCAGACCCCACTGGGGACAAGGGTGTAAGAAAATGGATGGATGGATGAATGGAACATAAAATCAATGCACATAATATTAGACATATGTCTTGGAATACTAGACATACTAGCTGTGAAATCCTGTTCCAAAATGCTGTTCCTGCTTTCAAAATTCAAATAAAAATGTCTTGAAAATGAGTAATACAATTGTTGGTTCCAGAAATTCACCATTTCACGTTCTCTTGTATTTTTTTTATTTTTTTTTTTATGAAATAGTTTTGTGTTTTATCCAATATACTTTATTTCTAAAGTTACTTCAAGTGAGTGTATGTTGATGATGACTGAACATCTCTGCAAGCAACTTGAGGCAGGGAGGAGAAGCACACAGAGGACAGCTCATGTAAAATAGAAAGGTGTTGACCTCAACACATGGCACCCGCAGGGGAGCTTAAACACTCGGGCTAAATGAGGGCCGCGTCAGAGACTCACTAAAGGGGAACACTCCAAGCCCGTCTCCATCTCCGTATCCCCCTGAGCCCCTCTGCAACAGCATGTCTTCCTCAGTTAATGCTCCGTACGGTTGGACACACTCACTTAATGCTTGCACACATGCACTTTTTGAAGTCGCTCTTTCACACATTCACAGAAACTAAAGTTACTTTCTGTTTTGTTTCGCTGCTGTGCTCAAATCGTTTGTGCTTTGTCACAGCAGGTTACATGCTCACTTTGAAAGGTGTGAATTAATATGAAACAAAGCAGGGCTCCTTTTATAACAATAAACTGAATTCACACCTCCGCTATCAACTGGATGTAAAACAAATGAGAACAAAAGTGTTGGAATAAAGCAACATCATGTTGTGTACAGCGAGCATATGCTTCTGCTTAAAATTCAGTTGATGCAAGATGAGCTTTCTTCTTTTGCCTGGATAGTGTTCAGACTAAATATAAACTCATTTACGGCTGCATGGTGGAATATCTAGTAGTGCTGTGGCTTTGCAGGAAGAAGGTCCTGGGTTCAAATCACAGCCTGGGGTCTTTCTCATGGAGTTTTTAGTGTTATGTCAAACTTTGTTTTATTTCAATCAATCTATCAAACAATCCATTTTAGCTATAAAGCACCCTTCATGTTGGAGGCAGCTTTCTGGAAACACATAATGAAGAGCATTTCTGAACTGGGTTTGAACCATCCAGGGTCACAGTCTGCAGGTGCAAATACCAGAGTTGTGAAGTAAACTGCTGGTGGGATACTCCCTTTTCCTCCCATCTCCGTAAGAGGGCTGGTGGATATTTAAAGCAATGTACTTTTATCTTTTCTTCACTTCCGTGGACTAGCCAGGGGAGTCATTGCTCATATTCTTTGCTTAATTTCTTAATAAAATAATAAAATGCATTTTGATTCTTTCTTGATTGACTCATTGTTTCAACTTTGGTAAGACGTATGTATCCTGGCTTCTTTCTGTAGCCCAAAAAAATCACTATTGGCTTAAATCATCTATGTTAATCACCCTTGTGGTGTGCTTGAATGTTTGTCTGTCCTGTGTGTCTCTGAGTTGTCCTGAGATGGACTGGAGAGCTGTCCAGATTGGACCCTGTCTCCCATATGGGGGAATTTTCCTGCCATAAGTCGAGCACACTGCAGAGGGTATTTTACTGAAGGTCATCTTGCTGGTGAAAACTTAGATCAGTGGTGCCCAAAGTTGGTGCCTCGATGGCCTGCATCCTGGATGTTTCAGAGCTACCTTTAGCTTTTAAAGCTAATTTTACTGTATAAATTGCTGTGACTCTACAGTTTAGCTTTGAAAGCAGTGTTTTCCATCAATTTTTCATAGTGTTTGGGTGGGATTTTTGCATTGACTGGACATTTTCACTCTATTTCAGCAGCTTTTCAATGCGTGTTGTGCAGACTTTGGCTTTCTTCTGCTACTCCTGCGCATTTCATACACTTCTGCAAGTCTTCTGCAGTTTACTTCAAATGCTTTTGCAATTTTCACCAAAAATATTCAGCTAGCAACATTCACGCTGCATTTTTGCAAGAAATGCAGATTTTCTACCTACATTTTAGATCATCTGTCTAGAGCGGAGGCTTTTGTGCACATCTATACGGACAGTATTTTCCTCCCCTCTGTGTGTTTTCATCATCTCCTTGTTGAAACCTGCGCGCCGTCTTGATTTTGCTGCTGATCTAAGTTGGAAACTTTTTCAGGTTTCTAAGTTGGATGCTCCTCCTGCATCTTGTCTCTCTGAGGTGCTCTCTTCATTCACAATTCATTATTACTTTAAACTTTTTTATATAAGTTGCCTTCTCTCCCCTTCACAGATTTTCTGAGAGGCATTTATTATTCAGAGAGCAAAATACAGGTATTTCAGAGTCGCCCAGTAAATTCTGCACTTTTCTCTCTCACACAGAAAATGCTTTGATGGTGTTGGACTGTCCCTCACACAGCATTTAATGATGAGCCAATTATTCTCACTTTGCATCATTTTGCCTCTTATCCATTTTACTGTATTTTCTCCTGTTGCCACCACATTTCTAACATCAGTCTCAATATCGTCTGTGGGTGTAAGAGAAGAAAAAAAGGTGCACAATTCCTCATTAGGTGCATATATATGCATATCAAGTTTAAATGTGCAGATGAATGCTTCTTTTTATCTGAACAAGAACAAACAGTAAAGGTTTTCTTAAGCATATTTGAAGTTGATATTTAATATTTGTGTATCTTTTTCTCGTTTTTCAGTAATAATCTGAATTATTTTTTTATTGAACTCTTAAATAGGAAATGTACAACTTGCTCGTCTCCTCTTAGCACCACACCTGTATATAAAATTTCTATCTCAAGCATCACAGTCTCAAATATATGTAAAGCACCAGGTCAGGAAGGAATATCGCTAGGGGGAATCAACAACCGTTGCATCGGATGTTTTCAAGTAACACATGACTTTAAAATGTCCCAGCAAAGAAAAGCTACAAGTATATGACTCTATTATCTATGTTGTGACAGAAAACCCATCTGTAAGACAGTAACCTTTAGCATCAAAAAGCTTTAAATAAATTATACACTCTTTATATGTACAAACACATTTTAGAATATTCTCAACTAAGAATTGTTGTAAAATATGACCATCCATTTATTGCCTATAAAATTTTTTCTTGCAGGATCACAGGGTGGCAGCTGTCTGAAGCAATCTTTAGCTGGGAAGCCGTGTACAACCTGGACTGGAACTGACAAGGAAAGAACTGGAAGGTTTGCAATTCCTGGGGAGGGATGATCAATGACATATGAACCAGATTTAATGCAAATATGGATACACAAGGATTTAAATATTAGAGTTCAGCACAAAAGTGCGACCCTAAGCAAGCACACAAAGTACTGAAATCAGAAATAAAATTAAAAAATCAAAATAAGTACGGAATACCTTAAGTGAGAAAATCTAAAAACAAACGACAAATGGACTTAGCTTGAAATACAGGATGTTGAAATATGGATAAATGCTTCATGCTCATTTCTAATCATTGTTGGTGTGCATGGCATCATGAACTGTAACATACTGAAAATAAGACGGCACTCAAAAATTAGAAAGATTTTGGCTTTATGCAGTGCTCCAGAACTAGGCCAGTGTAAACAAATAAAACAGGTAAAATACTGTTCTCTATTATACAAGACTGAAAATAACAATGTTGCAGAAAGGGAAATGACTTGTTTTTTAACCTACAAATAATGTACCCCTTCATTGTTGAAAGTATAGAATAAAAACCTCTTACTGGGTTGTCTCAGTTTCTTTGGTGAGGCTGTTGATGCCTTTCTGAAAAGAATCTTGCATTGTGCCTTGTATCTGCTTCCTTTCAGAAAGCTTTGATTTGAACTGTTCCTCATTAGCTTTTCTTTGCGTCTGAAAATTGTGCCAGCTATTAAATATTCACCAGTTTCCAAATCGTGTTGAAACTGCTTCAATTGAATCAAGACTGAGTCGTTCTGGTCGTCAGATCCAACAGAGTTACGGGGGGATGCTTCGCTGTTTTGTTTTTGAGCATTTCTGTTTTTGTGTGTTTGTGTATCACATTGTTTTGTGTCATCTCAAAATCACAAGCTGCTCTCCAGGGAAGCAAAACAGTCAGAGAAAGCAAACTGCTTTGTGTTCATTTTTATACCAAGGGGATGGATTGTTACAGAATAATGAGCAGTTACATTTCTAAAAAGATCAGGAAATGTTTTGGTTAAATGTCATCCAAACATTCAACTCAATGATTATTTTTTTTTATTAATGTTGTGTTAAGAAGATAATGCACCATATAATTAAAATTTGTTTGTATGTGTTTTCTCATTTTATTCTGGAATAAAGTTCTGACTGTACAGAAATCTTATTTTCACTGTCCTACCTAAAATGTTATTCATACAAACAATTTAACATAAAAACTGTAATCAAATTAAACTGAATTAATGTAATAATATTGATTATTAAAGGGTGCTATGTTGTCCACCAAAAGCTTAAAGTCTAATGAAATGTTGTACCAAATATTATTATTATTATTATTGAAATTAATCATTTACCTGAGTATAAACTTTTCAGTAACTTTCAATAATAGTACCAGTCACTGGTGTTTATTGGTATTTACATAACAATACAAAAGTAATGCTACTTTACAACAGTTCAATCAGCAATTAAAATTAATATTAAATGTAATAAAACTGATTTCAAATATCTTGTAGATGCACAATTTTCCTAAAGCTCTGAATATTAATGAGTATGTGTGGGTGTGATCATGTATACAGGCTCATATAGATTACATTATTATGTAATCACTCTAATCTTATAAGAGGGGTCTACTGTTACTAAAAAAAGATATTGTTGGATCGGGTGGAAAACATGCACATGAGCCCATGTGCTCTGAATCCATTGGCATTTCATTGCATATTAGAGAACAATGGACCTTTGGAAGAATTAAATGTCTGAATCTGTCATCAATCATTACTGCTAATGATTGATGTGCCCGGTTAATTATTTGAAACATAACTAATACAGATAAGAAACATAACCAAAAATAAACATGAATCACAAAACACTCAAATAAATCGAATCAAAATCTTTCCAAGATGAGTCTCAGTTTTATGCTTACTCGAATAGTGTGCTATTTACAGTGGGCTTCCTTCTCATCGGAATCCTGGAAGCATATTATTCAGTTTTGGTGATAATGTTCGTTAGTCTCTGTGTTCATATGTTATCTTTTTAATGTCACAACTAGGCCTAATAAATCCTGGGTTAGCTTATGAATCATTGAATGGCTTAGCGCCACAGTACATCAAAGATCTGCTATTGTTCTATCAACCTTCCAGACCTCTCAGGTTTTCCGGTTCTGATCTGCTCTCCATCCACAGAACCAGAACTAAAGGTGGAGAAGCAGCATTCAGCTTCTATCCACCACAAATCTGGAAGAGACTTCCAGAAATTTGTAAAACAACTGAAATACTGACTTCAGTTGTTGACTGTGTGTTGTTATGAGTTAAAGCAATTTGAACTGCCATGTTGCTGAAATATGCCATACAAATAGCTTGACTTATTGATTACCAAAGTCACCTCATAACTCAACTTGTTTGGCTACTGAGGGATTTTTTTCCCTGACGTGTGCAGCTAGTTAAACTGAAACACTGAGAAAAGTTGATTGCCTCCATACAGGTTGAAGTGCATTTCAGGATAAATTAGTTTCACAAAAAACTTCAGCAGAAATAACCCATTTATCTTACACAATGATTTTCAGGAGACAAATGCTCTACAGTTAATATTTTTGTGTCTTTTTTTAAGGGACCAGTTTATTACAAAGGCATGTTTTGTCTACAAAAGATTCTTGCAAAAGATTACTAGAAGAGTGTTTTGATATCATCTGAGCTAGCTTTCAGCAACAATTTGCATACATTGTCACAATGAAGTTCAATTGATGCTTACTGACAGTTTATTCATAATTACTGACCTCAGAGAGCACAGACTGAACATTTAACCAATGTTTGCTAAATCTGATATTGCTGCTGAGAAGAGATATGTGAATCACAATACAAATATACATGTTGTTAATGATAGAGAGTGCCCATTCAAATGAAATGTCTTCTATTTGATTTCAATATGCAGCTCTTTGAGCACTGAACAATCTTGCATGGAGCTATTATTAAAGTTTTATTAGCTGACCATGCTTTGTTCTGTCAGTGAATGGCTCTTATTATGTCATATGAATAGAGTCCCTTCTAAGCCAAAATGAAGTTAGCGTCAATTATATTCAGCTTGTTGGGCTTGTATTACCTTTTAAATCAGTCTTCAGATTTCCAGTATTACTTTTCTGGAAAGTCATTTTTATGCTGATGGGAAGAAGCTCCAAGAAAGAGCTGAGCGGCGTCTATAAAGCGTGGTATGGTGAGAAACTGGGAGACTGCCAACTGACTGTTGGAAGATTTCATATTGTGGAGATAATCTGTTCCATTTCAAACGGTTTACGTGATTTTAATGGATGTGCGCTTGAGAATGACTGAGAACGAAACACTTTAAAGCTTGAAGCAGCCACTTAAGAGGAGGATGCAGAAGACGTAAAAAGCCTCTTCAGTTTGACCTTTTGCGGTAATGCATCACAGATTAAATGTATTCTCCCAGTTGTTTTCTTTTTTTTTTTTTTTTTTTGGTCAGCACCACTAGCACACCTAGAAATTTAAGGGCAGCCGCAGTAAGAAAGGGCGCAGTGGGAAATGTTAGACAATGGAAGTGATGGGGTTAACTATCTTATCTGTTTAGAAGTAGTTGTCCTTAGTTGTCCTTACAAAATCAAAGACTGCTTGACTTGTCATTAGAAAAAAAGCTGCCAAATTGTATTTCATGTTATCTAAGGGAAACATGTGACATTAAATAAGATATTTACTACATTAAATAAGATATTTACTGCATTTATTAAAAAATTATTCAAATGATCTATATATTTATGTATTAGAGCTATCTATTTATATGAAACACATGGTCTTTATGTAACCATTCTCACATTAGCCTCAACATAGTCAGCGGACAGTATATCCAGCAATATAGTTACTTAGGATTTTTAAATGATTAGGCATGTTGACTTAAAGATGGAAACTGTGGGGCAAATTCACAAAACTGCTCTTCTGCTAATTTCTTGTCCTTGCTTTATATATACTATCTGCTTTATGTCTGCCCTGGATTCGTAAAGCGATCTATACTAAATACAAGATGCAATAAGTCCAAAAGAAGCAAACAGTTTGCAATTTTTTTTTTCAGGAAGCAGCTACAGACTAAAATATTTCTCAACAAGGAGCTTCAAGTCCTTACACAATACAGACACTCCCTAAAACTGTGTAAAGAGCTTGTGTACCTGTGGAGTGATGATATTTAATACCAATAATTGATATTCATGGTTTTCTTGTTTGCTACCCCAGAGGGTTAAAACATTTATTTTATTTTGATGACAGAACAGCATGTGATTTTTTCACCTGTATCAAGTCAAGCATTTTTTGTTCAGATATCCAAAGAAGAAAAATGAAAATATCAGGAAAACACCACATTTTTTTCCGACTGTTAATCATTATTTTCACAACAGGAAGTGAATATCTTTCTCAGCTTATTGTGTATCTTATGTATCTTGTTGAACATTCCTCACTTTACAGACAAAGTTTTGAAAAGCATATAGGTTGAGGGGTTGAGAATGAACATGTTCATCATAGTTTGCTTCAACAAACAAAAGTTTAACCTTTTTTCATTTGGGCATTTACAATTCATCTCTACATTAATATAAGTCAATGTGTGAATCTAACTTCTAAGTTTGCCATTCTTCTCATTCTCTCTGCATTGTCGTTTTCCTTGGAAAACGACAATGCAGAAAACGACATTGGATCCGACTTGCTCTAGTGGTATTTGTGTGTCTGCAGGATTTTAGCTTGAACTTATTGCTGGAGGGCAGAGAAGGGCTGCTGTGTTTTGCCCTTAATGAGTGCATTTTCCAGTAGCTTTAAAGTCTTGTGAAAACTATCAAAATATTAATTTTGAAGTGCTGCAGATTGTCCCATCATTTTTGTGTTAACGATGAAACATAGCTGCTGTTTGTTAACTTTCTTGCTTCAGGTCCCTCATTCAAGCCTGGTTTGAGAAGTCTGTTCTGTTGACATTGTTCTTGACTTATGAGTGTAACAACTTTGCGAAAATCATGTTTGCTTTGGGATAAGTTGAAAAGGTTTTGAAGTTTTTAGAGTTTTGCAAAGGTTTAATATTTCAGCTCTGGAACCCAAAGGAGCAACATGAGGAGGAAGTTGTAGTTGTGATTCTTACACAAGCAACAGATTAACAGAAAATAAGAAAAAAAAAAACACAGGAAATGGGAAGTACAGGCTAAATCACAATAAACAATAAAAATAAACCTAGTCAGTGCAACAATGATTTATTGATTTTTTTTCTCCAAGTTTTTCATCTGGCTTCACATTTGTAAAACTTCAGAAAAGGCAGATATGGACGTATTTGCACATTGGGTTGGAGTCATGCACACTGTTCGGCTGGCTTTTTAATCATTTCTTCGAGATCTAACAGGATAAACCACCAAAGGATTCAATCAAGCGTGTTTCATCACACCAGTCAGACTTTACACCAAGCTGAAATACTGCACTTTCTAAAATCACTGACATCTCTCGACCTTTTTCCACTTTTTATCATGTTATCATTGTATTTTATTGTAGTTTTATGTGATAGACAAACATAAATATGCATATTTTAAAGTGAAATAACAAGTACAAATTTTTGATTTACTTCTTTTGTTGCAAATAAAATCTTTAAAGTGTGATATTTGTGGATTGATTTTTACTATTATTTTGATTCCGTCACACAGTACTTGAGCAATATTTTTTGCTGATTTTTCCCACAAAATCCCCAAAAACTGAATGTATCTTTGTGGTTGTAAAGCATTCAAATGTTACGACAGTTACTACTTGTACAAGAAATCATTTTGTTTTTGTTAGAATTTAGTAGTACACAGGTGGGAGGAAATGTAAGGTACAACATATTAATTTTAATTGCCTAATTAATCACTCAGCAGCCAGCTGCTGAGTGATTTTTGGTTGTCTCCAGAGAATAACCAGAGTTTCAGGGAAGGTATCATTTCTCAGTACCATGCCTTTAACAAACACTGACTCATGTTTATGATTCAGTATTACTGAGGAATTGTTTTTGTTTAATTGACTCATGCTTCAGTCCACACTCGGTTTGTCACATCTTCCTTTACAACTACTTAGAGTTTTGCATTTCACAGTGTTGCCAAACAGATGCCCGTAGTGTCCGTATGTATTAGAATCAAAAACGGACCCATCCATAGTTGAGTGCATCTCCTTCAGGCTTTGTAAATATAATAAGTACTCAAAGAGACATTTTTCCAGCCCACTTCCCACAGTGCCAATGAAGAGTTCACAAGCTCTGTCACGTCTGTGATTGCAGCCTACGCTCCCAAATAGCCAAACATAAAGCTTCAGCGCTCACCAGTCTGTCCTCGGCACGTCCTGGCAATTAGGGCTACAGCCCTGGGGGAAAAGCATGACAGATATGAGAAACAGTGCTGCTTTAAAGACCACCAGCTGTTTTTATAGGAACACAAAGTAAACTAACTTGGAACTTCACATCTGGCTTTCGCTTTCTTGCCTTTCCCTTTCCCCTCTGCCTCAATGAAGTTCATGATATCAGCAATCAGACTAAATGCTTCCTATTATTCCCTTTTTAATGAAAGATTGGAGAAAAAAACTGACTTTAAAGGCATTGTAATTATGGAGCTAATATGAGGGAGTAAGTCAATGAAAACGTGACAGTGTTTGGTGATGCATATTACAACAGCTTTGAAACCAGAATGTATTTCAATTTTATTATTTACTTAAGAACAATCACGTCAGGATCGTTTTTCACAATGCAAACTGTAAGAATAGTTGCTTTGAAATCATCACACAATAAAACATCTTAAGTGTCAGTAACACATTTGGGACCTAAATTGCTTGCAAAATATTCTATCACGTCTGAATATTTTTTATGGCATTGCTCATCTCAGTTTTCCCGCTTTTTTCCCACTACTTAAAGGAGTTCCTCATGGTCCCTTCCAGGACTACTCTTTACTTTGTATGATTGAGTGATTACTGTGCTAATTTATAATATTATAATTTGTAATAAATTATAAATTCCTACTATGAGCAGCACAAATGACAAAATGTTGTAGAAGTTGAACTAGCAGGAATGATAAATTTAATTCTGATCAGAGAAATTTAAAACCTTTAAGTATACTCTTACTTTTTAGGACAACACTAATGTAGCCCTAAGAATCAATCCTGATAAAGTTGCACATTTGCTTTATTTTGTGGAAAAATGTGAGATTTTTTTTTTTTACTGGCAGGGGGTTATTTTACGATGAAAAGGAAACACCTCTGAACAGCTCTTATCTCTAATGAAGGTGATCAAAATATGATGCTCAAGGCAGGAGGGAGTTATATTATGGATCTTTAAGTGGTGTACTTTTAAGTTAATCTGGTGGAAACTGACTTGTTCTGACAGCCTCTTTATATGGCAGCACTTTCACATGAGGGAATGAACAAACTATGCTGCCAGCAAAAACTCCCTTTTATCCTTCACTCATTTTTTTTCTTCCAGTTTATTTTTTCAATTTGAAATTAAGCCTCTTTCTATTTTGCTGGTTTCAGACTTCATTTGTCCATTCAGTTTTTTTTTTTTTTATTAAAATGAGGTACCGGTACATACCAGAGGTTAAATATTTGTGAACATAGGATTTAGCATGCAACACCTTTTCCGTCGCTCTTTCAGGAGTTTTCATTCTTTTGCAGTAAAATGCCAAACTTGCTCGACAGTTCAAAAACAATGTCCCAACAGGTGGTGCCTCACCTTGTCTTTCAAGGCAACACCACTTATGATTGACGTGTCAACACTGCTCCTCATCCCTACAGACAGCAAGTGACACATTGAGTGCAGAGAGGCATCCATAAATAAAACCCAACCATCTTCACAACAACTTTGGTTTCTGGGTTTCATAGCAACATTTATTTTTGTATTTGTAAGTTCAGTTTTGTGTCACAGGTTTGCTATATTTCATATCATTTCATGGTAAAAAATATATATACATATAGAATTTGTTTTCATAAAGCATGTTGAATTGATCTGATTTAAAAGCACCTTAGCAAGGTTATATGTGAACTTTTTATGTTGCTCATCTTACTTTAGTCTATATAAGACAGGCCAAGCGTGGCGAACCTCATTTCTTTGCTGCAGCAGGAGCCTCCATATGAGCTGTCACTTCGAATACTATCAGAAAAAAAAAAAAAAAAGGTCGATTTGATGGGATTGCTGTCCTGAGGCAGAGATCTATTTAAACTTTTTGCACAAAATGTTTGTTTGATTACGCTCTCTGGATGGTCTTTCAAAGTTCAAGTGAATTTCTAATTTTTTATAAAAAGGCTTAAATGTGGTTCTTAAATGTTGAGCATGAAACTGTTACATCTCACTAACTATTAGCCAAAGGTTATGTGAGTTTACACTGAATCAGTCGCACAAACAATTCACAGTAATGCAGTAGAACCAGTTATATTACCATTTGAAAATAATAGTAAGTTTCAGTGAAAACCCATTGTTGCACAACTAGTAAACTTTCAATTCTTGTCAAAGAAAGGGGAATATTCTGCAAATAATCTTCACAAAATACCTGCTTGACTTTGTCTTTCTGTGGCCTGAAGTTGCAGACTTGCTTACAAAACCATAGCTCTGTAATTCATAGGCATGTAAACCTTCACAAAAATATTATGCACAATGGACCATGTAATTTCTGTTCCTTTGTGAATTATCTAATTATGCGAACACTGATTTGACTTTCTAGATTCATGGCAATTCCCACATTAGCACAGAATGGCAAATTTAAAGCAATGCACTGATTTTGAAAACTGTCATCTTGAGAAAATTAAAAAGGGCCAATCAAGTAATCAGAAACTTCATAAATACAATTATAATGAGGAACAACGATATTTAAAAGGCAGTCAGGGAGAATTATGTTGTTTTCCAGGCATGTAGGTTCTCTTTACATCACAATCAAGTAACTGCTCCCCTCTGTTCTTAAGAAAATAATAATATTCTTTAAAAAAATCTTAAAAGAAATATGAATTCACACTATAGCCGTATCGGATGTCTATCTCTTTAAGAACTTCCTACCCTTCCCAGCATTCCTCCTTCAGCATGCCACCACAATGAAGCCATTTACAACCGTTCTTTGGAGCATGGTAGTCTGTACAATGAGCTCAGCAGACACAGAGTTCGGCATGGAGTCTAGTAATTGCTGCTGATGTTAGTCTGATGGAACTGAGTGGGGTGTTTTCAGGGGAGGGGTGCTTTGTGGGGTGAAAGTTTGGCTGCAGACTGAATCTCTAAGGCAGAGCTTTGTGTAAATAGGTAAATAGTGCATTGTATGAACAGGTGCTTAGGCACCCTCAAATGGCTACCAAGAGAGGATTTCTCAACCATGCATGAATGAATTAAAGCAACACTTTGAGTATGTGATTGATGAGGAAATAAAGTAACATGACATAAAGCTCTAAAAGTCAATTTTGCATACAACCCCCCATACAAGGAATATTTTTTAAATACTTGTACACAGTAATTTCCTGATTAAATGGGTTCTGAAGGCAATTGTTCCACTGGATTTTATTTAGGAGTATCAGGGTAAATGCACAGTGTTCAGATTGTTTTCATAATTAAACTCTACTTGGTAATGGTTTATCAAATATATCCCAATAAATTTACTGCAGTGTGAATTTCTGAATGTGTTTAAAAGGCACTGTTTATAGTCGCATAGTTAGCTGCTGGAAGCAGCAAAGTTATACTGGATTTGCTTAGACTGTCTGCAATTAAATTGCACATTGCCTTTTTGCTTGACTGGCACTATATAATATATGCAATCAAAATCTATTAAAACAATAAAAAGTGACTGCATTACATGGGGAACATATAGATCGTTGCCCCTTATACGTTGAGGGGTTACTTAGAATAAAGCTTTGAGTGGGGCACTGGAGCTCTTTCTCTTTTAAACTAGAGGCCATTAGACTTTCAAATAATGTGCTTGTTTATCATAATAGCCAAGGGTGTCCTGGTCAGACAGGCTTTTTTCTTTATCCTTGTCAGTTGCTGAGTGTCCAGGCTTGATAAATATCCCATTAACGCTTGTGCTCCTCTTGGTGGCCTGGCCATGTGGGAATATTGTTTGCCCACACACACACACACACACACACACACACACACTTTAACATCGTCACGTCTATCTAAATGTTGATGTCAACTCTTAGGGAAGCTGCAAAAAATATCATTAGTCTCCCCGTGTTTTGTGACCACACAGCTAAACAGCTATGCATGTGTGTGTATGTTATTCAGACCACTAAACTTACTTTCACTGGACCTACTTGAGCACCTAGTTTGCAGGATTATATAGCACTGCCCTGCAGGTATTTTTTTTTATTTATTTAATTTTTTTTTACATTTCTAAATCCGTCACTCCCCTTCAGTATGCCCCATAACAACTCCTTTACAATGTCGTCCTGTTTGCTACATTATAACAAGTAAATATAAAACACTCTGGTTTTATTCCACACTCTGTCTCAGCGGTCATGTGGCTTTTACCTTTTTCATACCTTTATGAAATGAGAGGAGAAATCAGTTTGGTCCTCTGTCACAACAAGACATGTATTTCAAAACCAGCAGGCAAGATCAGGTCGTTTGTTGCTTTGCTCCTGGTTCCATGACGGCTAAAAAAAAAATGTTTCCTGTAAAGCAAGAAATAAATAATATGCCACTCCAAGTAAAAGTCTGATAATTTACTTTTTCACAAAAAATCATGTGCAATAATGCAATATTCATAAACTCAGCATGCAAATTGTACAAACAGAGTGGGTTTAGAGCAAATATTTCACTTTAGTGACAAAAGTTTTAATATTGGCTACAGATGACTATGTTTAAATCTACACTGATAAAGAGACGCAGCTGGCTAATGTTATGTCCAGATGTTACTCTGGGTGAATTCAAACTCTGCGGTTTTGATTGCGAGTTCAGACTTCAGTCTCCATTTGACCAGAAAGCAGACAAAATGGCAGGTTATACAGTATTTAATATTCCAAAGAGGTGCTATCACAGCAGAGGGGATGTGCCCTGCATTGATGCCCAAAGTTTTCTCGGCCCCATGCAGAGAATAGCAGCAGAAACTAGGAATGAAATCCTCCGGATCATCCATTTTGTTCATCTGTGCACTGCAGATGTAACTGATAAATGGGTACATGTGAATGTTGTTGTTATGGCTGCTGCTGTGACCATGAAAGGGTGAATTTTAAAGAGGAAGAGATATTTTTTTCTTACTGTTTCTGCGCTTTGTTCATCTCAGAGTGGAATGAAGCAGTTCAATCTGAAATGTAATTAAAATGCCAAGCAACATCGTTTTAAATTAGCAATTTAATTGTGTTTGGATTGCACAATCATATCTTTAACGTGTTATCAATATTGTCTTTTTTTATTTTTATGTTGAAAAGAAACAGATTATTTGGGCTCCCAGCAGGGAGGCGGTGCTTGCAGAAAGTGCCTGTCAAAAGTTCATCCTTGTTAAAATTAGTTTTTAAAAAATGTATACACAGTGCCAGTTTGAGGTTAACATGCACTCATCATGGCCATGAATCTCATATTCACTTTTGGCTTGCAGAGATCCATTTAATTTCCATTTCCCTTTTGGAAATGTACAACTTCAAAGAATTGTAAAAACAGGAACTAGGTGCACAAGTTTGAATTTAATGCATATTTCTCTATTCCCCACACGTGCAAAATTTATCATTCAGGCTCAAAAATTATGCATCAAGCCCACTTTTATTTATTTATTTATTTATTAATTTTTTTTCTTTAGACGTCATCAACAAGTTATTTGTAAAATTCTGCCTGGATATTTCAGCATCCTTCTTGGCAGAAATAGCTCATTTAAAGTTGCCGGTCCGCTGCCATGGACACTGTTTTTAAGAGTAGCTCATAATACAGTATGTGTTGAGGTCCAATAGGTTTAAGATCCAAACTAAAAACGTGTGCTTGAGATCAACCTCTGGCTGGAACATCCAGTTTTGTCATGACTTCTCTCAGATGAGAGGAAACTGGTTATGATGTTGATGATCAGTCGCCAGCTACAACCAAGAATAAAGCTTAAAATATTTTGGAAGACGTTGGAACATTAGTATCACTGTCCACAGTGAAGTGATGTTATCAACATGGACTAAGGGGATGCTCAATGTATTTGAACTACTCACAATTATGGCTTTTAAAAGTCAATGAAGTTGTTTTTTTGTATAATCTTACCAACCAAAAAAGAATGGTTCAAATGGTTATTAAAATAGTGCTGGCTGTGTATGTTTCCATAAAACCATCAGTTTGTTAATCTGGAAGAAATGCAAGGATCAAATGACTTCCTTTTATTTTTAAACTGCAGATAACACTTTTTTTCTAATTATCAGAAGAGACTTGGTATACAGTCTAGAGCATCTATTATTTAGAGTATCTATTCAAAGTTGTCTTCCAAATCTTTCTTCTGATTGGAATTCACATTAATACTTCTTGTCATACATTCATGTCATACATGTCATTAATACTTCTAATCATACATCTCGAAGGGATATGAATAATTTTGACCCCTAAATTAATGTGGCAATCCAATTTCCAGGCTCATTTCAAGCAATACTTACTGTAAGTCCACACTGTGCATTCCCATACTACGGCAGTCACACAACAGGAATAAACAGCATGAAGCTTCTGTACAGAACGAATAAATGTCAGGCCCCCAAATACAGCACTGTCTAGAGAGCACAAGATTAATTGTAGCCATTTGTCAACTTCCCCGAACCAGGTGTCTGAAGAAGTCAATAGTCTGCTAATTACATGGTGTTAGAAGCCAGGGTCTGGCACTGTGAGTTTGGCTGGAAGTCATTATCGGAGGTCCCACGCGCCGCAGATCTATTGGCATGGGGACCAGAGACGAGAATTAGTTGTGAGTACCAGAGAGCGTCAAAGCACAGGGGGTGACCACCACACTGTACTCTGTGAAAAGGCTGATTTATGTGCTTTATGCAAAAGTATTGCACATATCATGCACAGGTGTGAATTGCAAGCATTAATAAGCCTCGTGGACACACATCACATTATTAAAGTTGAGTAACAGGTTCCATTTAATAAAGTTTCATTTTCTAAACCAAAACATGATCCCTCATAGTGTGCCACTGAATTTTATTAGTAAGAGAAATACAATCTCATAAATTATTTCTGCTGTTTGCAGAGACATAACACATTTCAGATCAGTGACAACTGCTTGTCAACCAGATATTTGCTCCTGGTGCAAGAAGGTAAAATGCTAGCAGGTCTGGTTTATCACGGCTACATCTGAACATAATGCTAACTCCACATAAGACCGCTCATTTGCATCTGATAGTATTGCTTTCTCTGCATTATCTGCTAATGATGCCTGCTGTTTGCATATCATTTCTTTTTCTTTTTTTTTTTTTTTTGTAGACTGCATTCAATAACTCTTTTAGGTTTGCTGTCATTCAGTATTCAACAGCACAGCATTCTTACCAGATGAGAGTCATATATAAGTTTGTGTGCTTTGATTCTGGCAACACTGATGTACTGAGGTTAGTTTCAGTGGCTAACCATGCTGGACATTTTGGTTAAAAGGTGCCATTGATATGTCTGACACCAGAAAAAAGATGTCTGACATCTATTCTTACTTTCCTCCTGCTTTTGATTTGTTACTCCTGTGTTATTTACCTGTTTCGAAGACACAATAACAGGTGCTTGTTAACAACATTCCCATTTCAGAGGATGCCAGAGAGACGGGCTGCAACAATAGGAGATCTGCTGTTTACGGAAACTCTGTGTCAAAAAAAATTGGATTTATGCTAAATACCTTATTTAATTTTCGTCCTGATCTAATTACAAACTTTGATGTGTTTTAAGGGGACTTCATGAAACAGACCAACATAACATTTAGCATAATTGGAGAGTAGAGTGATAAAAATACCAGGTTGCAACACTTTTTAAAAATAAAATCTAAAAAACCAGTATGCGTTTGTCTTCACTAACTCAGTCATAACTCTTGCATTCCTTTAAATTTCAGCAGCAAGAACTTTATGGGGAAAAAACAGAGGAATTGCACCTCCTCATTAATATTTTTATGTTTCTTTAATTGAGCTGATTTTATAGAAGTCCCTTGACTGATAGCCGATCAGCCTCAGCAATATTTCCCCCCCCCCCCCCCCCCATCATTGTGCTGACTCCACAGAAGTGCTGTTCCACCCCAGGGGTCTCTAACACCAGGCATTTTTGTCGTCGTATTCACTAATCATTAATCGGTTGCCTTATGATCAATCACATGTCAGTCACGCCTTGGCAAGTCTTGCATTTGTGCATCATCTACAATATGTAATTGCCTGCTTGTGAATGGTCATGAATTATTGGATAAAAGTTGTCCCCAAGACGGACTGAAACTTGAAAATCCTTCTGAAATGATGCAGCATCCCTATGCTGCAATTCAAAACATCAAAAACTGAATTATATGTACATACTGATACTGGTACTTTTGCTATTAGCATAAATAAATGTAAACAGAAAGCTTCTTTATGACAAAAAAAGGCAGTAATGGGATTAGGTTGGTGGGCACGGTGTGGGTTAAATTCATGTTCACTTCCCCAGAGAGAAGGAGAAGGAGAGTGGGAGGACTAATTGTCTTTGTAGAGGCTCACATAAAGTGTAGGGTCATTAGTGTTAATTATGCTGTGCTGTCACCAAGGCAGCTGTGATTATCTGACTTATATTGTTGGTGGAACAATCATTGTCCTCACAGTGTCTGTGTGCAGGGACATCTTCTCACCTGTGCCTCTGTGCTTCTGTTGTTTTCAGACTAGCCAAATCCAAGCCGTTCACAGCTTCACTGACTGTCATCAGTTTGTCAGCTCTTCCTCTGGGTATAATTACAATTCCACCTGAATGTTGATGAAAGCATTCACTATTTGTTTTGCATTTTGTTTGGCTGATAGGGCACCAACAGTAACTCTCGACACACAACTCTGTTGATTCTGATAACCCAAGCTATTGTACGTTATCAGATGTCAAATCAGTCCAGTGTGTAATAACACTGACGACTGAAAGTCTATGCACATACTAATATTTCCAAATGTAGCTGGACGTTGGTGCACGAAGGCAACAGGAGTTAAAGTGTGTGTTTCTGAGCAGAACTATCCTAAAGCACACATTATTTATATTGCACTCTGCACGAAATGCTTCGTAGGCATTAGCCAAATCACAAAATTGCTCAGCATATTTTGGTCTTGAATGCTTATGCAAATCTTCCCAACTTGAATTAATTCTACTGTTTGTGAAGGTCACAATTTTGGAATCATATGTCATGAAAAAAAGTTTCTAACTTACCAAGTTCACCAGGAAAAACAGCATTGAAACCAATATTTCCAGCAATAAGACCTAATATCTAATGGATGCAGAATTCATATTTGCAGCAAACTTGTAAAGAACACAGCCTGCAAATTGTTATAGACTCGTAGAGTCAATACTAGGATGGGGAAATGAAATAGGTTTATTATTAAATTAGTCCTTGTGAGATCAAGTTTAACAGAGTTCACCTTCTATTGACCATGCCTTTCCATAATGAAATCTTTGACCCAGAAATTGAGGAAGTGTATCTTTTAGTCTCTCCAGCCATTCAGTTGTCTCTTTTGTACTCTAATAAACATTGCGATTGACCTTTAAATCACCAGGCTTTTGGGCACAATGTTGATTTTAAAGATGTTTGAAACATTTGGAGGGTGTTACAGTTACACCACAACTTAAAGTCAAAAATACTGAGGCTTTGAACCTGTTGGATATCCAGCTAAAACACTCCTTACATTTCCTTTTAAATTGTATTAAATTTTGAGTTCTTTAACTCCTCATTTAACTTGTTCCATAATTTTATCCCATGAATTGAAATACAATTGGTGCTGCTGATAGTCTGGTGGAGTTATGTTTTCACATCTCTTCCCATCAAATCCAATAATCAGAGGAACAAGCAATTGCTGGCTGCGACTGAAGTGCAAAACAAAGACTAAATTAAGTTTTGTTAAAATATAATGTGATCTCTTCTATAAACACATTGCCTTACGCATAAAGACATGTTTATTAACAGGAGTGTCTTGGCTAACAAATGCAGAGAGCTTTATGTGCCTCACTTTTTATTTACAGGCAAATACATCAAATAAAACCGACTTCATATCTGTGATTTTCCTTATTTTATGTACATTTTTATTAACATGCATTTGACTTCATTTATCAAAAATAATTTATTCAGTTCTGCATTCCTGTTGGTGAACAGGCCTACACCAAAGAGTTCAGCTTTGTTCCAGCAGCCTCACACTTTTGTCTCTCTTCTCCAGCCTGTGAGCCAGAAGCTGCAGACAATAGTTTTAATGGGATTAAAAAGGGCATCAGGAGGAGTTCCCATGGATCACAGCACTCTCAACAGATACAACACCACGAGTGCCAAGGAAGACAGCAAACACGGTGAGATTGTTTGCCATTTCCTGCAACAATAAGACTGACCTTCCATCGTCTCCACAGGAGTAAACAGCCTTTGGGATCTGGGGACCTGCATGGAGGGTCAGGATGAGGTTTTGGATCTGTGTTCAGGGGACCCTGAACTAAAAACCCAATTAACCCCACATTTCAGATAGACCTAATTAGGCTTGTCAGATGTGTGGCGGATTCATTATGTTTCTAATTAAGTCCCTATCAGACCCAAAGAAATAATGGCTTTTATGGTGCATCAAAGTGTAGCTGCACTGTGTGACATGAATGGAAGACAATCTGCTGGCGATCTTCCCGAGCTTGTTCCATGGAAGTTGTCTCCTTCACAATGGACTCTGTGGCTAGACTTTGCCCTTATTATTAGAAATGTTATTTTAAACTTTACAGAGTTCTCAAAAAATGAATTATATCAAATTTTGCCTGATGCTCCTTCAACAAGGTGCCATAGACAAATATTTCTGAGTTGATTCAAGGACAAGCAAACAATTAAAGCACTTGCAAATACATTTTGACTCTCAAGCCCTTTGCTTTCCTCTTCAAAACAGACTTATCCTTGTGCATTCAAACACAAATGCATTCATCCCACAATGGGAGCATCTCAGCAAAGATATAAAGCAGTATTGGTAAACATGTCACAACCACTCAAACAAAGCAGCATTGCTAGCGGGGCTCTTACCCTTTATCTACTTCATGAATTTATATGCCACTCAAGGGAAACCAAAGAATGGGAGTCTTTGGTTTTTCTTTAAAGATTTAAGAACAAGCAAAATACAAGCTTTGGATGAAAATGTACTCAGATTTAAATAACTTGAAGATGTTATACTCCAGGGAGATGAGGAGGGGGGAAAATGGAAAGAACCTGCAAAACACTTGGAATGAAAACAGAAAGATGCGAAAAGACGACCCCAATCGTCAAAAAATAAAGTAAAATAAACAGCCAAATGCATTAGTACATTTTGAATACAATATTTTTTTTTGTTGTACAAGAAAATGTAATTTTTTTGGTGAATACAAGTTGTACCAGCTGCAAAAATTCTATTCAGATATTTGTAACATATGTAGGTACTTGTCATTGAAAAGCACTTTATTTCAGTAATTTATTTCAAAATTCGAAACTCAAACGCATTCCACACTATTAAATTAGATGCTAACAAAACCAAAAATTCACCTTCTTCCAAAAACTTTACATCGGATTAAAAAAGTATTATTGGCCTCCTGAAAAGTATGTATATGGACTCTTCAGTGGATGCACTCATCGTTTGGCTGTGTGAGTCACTGGATCAGTGCTGTGTGACACGGTAGAACTCACCCTGAGGCTCCACTGAGGTGCTAAGGATGTCCAGTCCTGCCTTCACTGAGACTGCATTGTCTCGGTCTGGTGTCTCAGAATCTCAATGTTGACGAGATTCTCTAAAGAGTTTAGTTCAGGGAAACATGTTATCCCTAGTGATACCATAGTTATTGAAGAAAGTATTGGTATTTTTGACAATGAAGTCAACTCAAGCTTCTTGTTCTGGTCTACATAAAGCTTGTCAGTCAAAGAAACTACAATGTGACATAAGATTTTGTTGATTTTGCAGTATTATCATCTGGCTCTTTATTTTTCATGAGCCATTGATCACATTGAATAGCGAGACATTTCTTCCCCCTCACATGTACACTCTTGTAGAGGTGTCAGAAGTCTTAATGAGTTGTGCTTTAAGCGTTATGTGGCCTCCTGGTAGGATAAACTCAAACATGTATCAAATATTGTTTATTAGATTGAGAGCTTCCGACAGTTGAGTTTTTTTGTTTGTTGAAATGTAGTCAAATCTTGTATGTGCAAACATTTCAGTATTATCATTTCGACTCGCTTAGCTATCAGAATGGAGACTAAAAACTAATTTGATCAGTCTATTATAGCCATGGAAAATACTATACTATCAGAAAAAATCTCATCAACTAACATCAACAGTTCAAGCAGTTAGAAAATGTTTACATTTTGTTGTCTGCCATCTTTCTATGCATTTATTTTGGTCCTTTCTGTGTGGAACATAGGGAAAAAAAAGGGAGTTTAACCTAAAATTTAAGTTATGTTGAATAAATTAGATGACTGAAGTCCTAAATAAAAGTGAAATTTAAAAGTTGGAAGGCCATTAAGACAAGCATGATAATTATAATCGAAAGGCAACTTTTCAAATCAAGAAGAAAATTATAGTAATATAAATTTACATGCAAAAGAATGAATAGGGTAGGTGTTTGTTTGTGACTTGCTCCTAATTTGACTTTCTTTCTTTGCTTGATTATAACTCCAGATAGAAAGTTATTTCTTGGAATGAGTAGGCGTTCACACCTCTCAGTGCGCTCCATTTGAAACTCCATGGCAACACTCTCTTTTCAAAGTGATGAAGAAATTTAATCATTTACATGGTATAACGTTTTTTTGTGGCTTGAGTTTTTTTTTCTTTTTAAATGCTCAATGATTCAAGATAATCTTTAGAATTTTTTCAAACCATAACAAGAACAGCACACAAAGAGATTTTCTTGAAATACGCAGGTTTATTTTCTGGCATTTTTAGGAAAATGTATTAAGATTTTTGTCCAGTCCTTTATATATGTAGGAATTTGAAAAGGTTAGGGTTTTTGGATTTTTTTTCTATCACTATTACAACCAATAAAAAGGTTAATATTTTTTATTGAGAGAAAAAGATTTACAACCTGCTCAGGTAACACTTTTCCAGTTAAGAATAATAGAAGCTATGTGAAAGTCTCAAAAACTGTTCATCACAGGTGTTATCAATACTACACTGTTCACACGACACAGTATGTCTTCCAATCTTGGACTTTTAATTTACTCCCATTCATTTTCCATTCTAACTCCAGTTCTTACCCTAAACCAAATCATTACCAGTGCATTCCTAATCCTAATCTAAGATCAATTTACACCTCAGTCCTAATTCTAACTCTTAACACAAAACAGTATCTCCCATAAGGAGCAGTTGGTCCCTACATTGTAGTATTTGTTGGAAATAGGGACCTTACACTGTGTTAAATACAAGACCACACACACATACACACACACAATTTAAAAATTATTCTGAAACCTGAATCTGCCTGGAGTATGACTAATCCTGGTGTTAATTAACCATGTATAGTTTTGCTTACAGTGACCACACAAAGTTCCCTTTACCCACACATCATTGACATGTCACATACAGTATTGGTGTCGGTTTCCTGCCCCGGGATATTTTAACATGCAATCTGGAAAAACAAGGGGATCAAGCAACTAATCTTCCTATTAGAAACTGACTTTTATCCTTTTTCCCAAGCCACTGTTCTTGGTTTTGCCCTTTCTCCATCCCTGATTGACAGCAGACTAAAGGTATAATTTTTCAGCTTCTGTCACTTATAATAGGTGATGTGCAAAAATCCTACATTACTTGCAAACTGTGATATTGAAAGAGCTGTCTCCATTGTAGCAGCACATCTTTTTTTAAATCTGCAGTTGATAAGGATATGAATTATTAACTACAGATCAAGCCCACAGTGCCAAGAGAACTCCAGCTTTTATGATAGCATTATCAATCAAATATTGCTATTGAACAGAATCGCAGCAACAGCAATGTCAATAGATTCAGTAGAAAGGAATAATATTTGTATCAAATAGTGTGTTAGCTCAACCAGAAATCTAAACAAAATAGATTTTTCCGGACAGGGATAACAAATTTCTCCCGATTTAGTTCAGTTATTTAAATCTTGTGTAAATCAATATCCAACACTGTGCAGCACTAACAAGCATTATACAAGATCTGCAAAGTGTTGATGATGAAAGCTAGTGAATTTTCTTTCTTAAGGGTATAAGCAAACGACTGAAGCCCAGTTTTTTTTTTTTTTTTTTTTTTTTTTTTTTTTTTGCTGTGCAGCATTTAGGAAAGAACCCAGTGGAGCGTCTGTCATTACATTATGCTGACGCTTTCAGCTAAATACGATAAAAACACTCGCTAACTGGACCCCTGCTGTCTCACATGCGTCTGTGATGGATAACAGCAGAGTTTTACAATCTGTTCTCCCACCTCCATTCACAGGGAAGAAAAAAATAAAGAAGAGAGAGAGAGAGATCAAACTGGCTTATCCCCCTCAAAACACTTTAAACCAGTTTCTGTGCAGTCAGCACAAAATTCTGATCGAAGGTATTAGATAGCCGGTCTTAATACCATAAGCCCTGGCACCACTTCACATTGGATAAAAACTAAGGATGATTTGCAATGAATCAGCATTCAGCCACCTATAGAGCTGTGTGATGGGAGCAGACCCACAGCCTTCATCTCTTGCCAGGATCTTCAAAGACTCTATAAGAGCAGCAGTGAGGCAGAAGTTTAAATCCTGTTTCCGGTTTACAAAATCATCAGTGGCTTCTTTGCATTATTGTATAAAACCTTCCTCAATTTGTCACATGATTTTATTTAGATATTAATTTCCTACTGATTCCCTTCCACTAATTTTACAAATAATGGCAAGAAATTGATGTCATTTCCTTCCATTAATTGTAAAATTAATTTGTAACGAATTTTACAAATACAAATACGAAAAGGATATAATTTGTTTGTGTTCAGTCCAGTTTTTGTACGCCCCAAAAATAAAATATTTCTGAATATGTGAGCAAACCGTGTCAATTCATTGTAAACTAATCTGTTCTTATTTGATAAATATGTATTAGAGAACATTAGTGAACCAAAGAAAGGTCAGGGAGAACATTTTCAATAAGCAGTGTCAGGTAATACAAACAACATACCAAGTGTTCAACATCTGTTCAGCGAGTCATCAGAAAATGTATGGCACAATGGCAAACCTACTAAGACGTGTCTATCCAGCTAAATCGACAGGCTGGACAAAGAGAGCATGACATGTGTAATGTTAAAGTGATGGCAAAAATGGTAACAGGAATTTATGAGGATGACGCTGACAACAGGATATAACGAAGACAAAATGTAAACTTACAGGTATTACACAAAGAGAGCAGAACTTCAAACCAGAATGAGTGAAACAGAAGAAACCAGAAGAGAACAAAGAAAATCCAAGATCTTAAATACTGAGGACTTAGATCTTAAATACACTTGCACTTGTTGATCTGAAGGTGATTTCTCCCAGTCTTGTTTAGTACGCTTTATTGAAATTTTACTTCATTTGTCATTGAACTAAAGTTTGAAGTACACTTCTTACCCTTAAAAAGGACATAAATCATTTTGCCAAATGAATGTAAAAGACACTGTAAAAAACCTGCGTGAAAAACTTTTGGCTTTTGACAAAACACCAGATAAATAAAAATTACAGATCATTTCTGGTGGGTGAGATGGATGGATGGATGGATGGATGGATGGATGGATCTTTGTTATGACTTATTTGTCTCTGTCACTGAATCGTTGTTGTGCTGAAGAGGCCTTGCCACTTTTACAGCTGCACTCAGCTGAGTTTTTTTTGTCTCAACAGCGTTATTGTCTTACAAAAAAGTATAAAATGACAACATTTTCTTACTTCGGAAACTTTTCTTTTCATGCCTCTTACAAAAATGTTTAGGTAAAAGGAAACAAAATCAATGTTTTATTATCATTATTTGATGATAAATAATTCTCTACAGTGTGTAGTTTAGGCCAAATGGCATTACACTCTGTCAAGAGAAATTGATGATAGCACTGCCTTATGTTTACTTATCTCTTCTCATCATACAAACTGTTATCACATATGACTGTCAGGAGCAAATTGTCCACATGCTGCTGTCTGCTGTTAAAATGCATCAGTCTGCTGCTCAGCCAGCAGCAAATGTTTGGCTGACACTCATCACAACCAATATGGGAATCTGATTCCAGCCTCCCTATAACCAGTTTCATTTACACAGAGCTTTGTACTGAGTGTACACACACACACACACACACACATGCACCCCTCCACGCCCACATGCACATCATAACCCATCTCTGCATCTCAGTCAAACTACCCAGGGACCTTCACTCTTTGCCTCATATATCATCCAGATAACACAATACTTCAGGGGGATGCCTGTTCAGTGGCCTGACAATGTCAGTAACAAATGAAATGGCTTCTTGTATCCAGTTGTAAATATAAAATATGGTATTTTTTTTTACAAAAAGATAAATCATGTGATCATTGTACTCAGCTCAACATTGAGATGAAATTTGTTTTTAGTTCATGGTAAGTGGGACAGATAATGCTCCGAAAGTTGAAGAAAATGTCTAATATGACTTTGGAGAAGGACAAGAAATGACATGGTCAAAACGGCTACTTAAAATTTGTTAGTCTTGTAATAGTTAGAAGGACAAAAATGCTTATTTAAGAAGCAAAATGCCCAATTTATTGCAAATCCTTAAAAACAACAGAAGTAATCCTTTTTGTTAGACTTTGGTGAGAAGAGCCTCGGATAAAGGTACAAAATAGAGACAGGAGCTCCGTAGTCAAAAGAGCTCTTGAGGGCTCTTCAGACTAAAGAGCGGAAAAGGGCTGAAATACAAAACAAACAAATGTATTTGTCACACCACAGCATTCCGTTTCTTTTAATATTGCAGATTTTGTTTTGCAATGAACTGCTTTGTTTGGATTAGAAAACTGATTGATATTAAAGAGGAACCTGTATGCTGTCCTTTTTATTGTTTCCTGGCATAGAAAACAAAAATGAAAAATCTACCAAAGTAAACTAGTCAAGAATTTATTTTCAACTGTAACAGCATGCTCTGCAGAGGAAAGAAAAATAACATACAGCCTTGATGTTTTTAGTAATTACTTTCTTTCTCATGCTTGCAGTTACCAAAATCCTGAGCTGCTGTGCTATAATCTCTTATTTTCTTATTGATTGCCTTGTAGTGAAGAATAACTTTTACCACCTAACAGATACATATTCACAAATATAGGACCAGTGAGTTGGAATTGCATATGTGACATATGGCAGTGGCAGTACTACATTTTAATATTATGCTTATGCTAAACTCTCCAGTTAACTAGATGGTAGATGTCTGTCTGTCACATAGTGACTAAACACCCTATTTGCATCCAGTAAGAACTTGTGCACATATGATGCACTAAAGATGCAATAGAGAGCACAAAGATTGGCTTCGGCCAATAGAAAATTTTTTCAAGTGGCACATTTATAGTTTTTACAGATTAAAGATAATGAAAAGAGCTGTCCACTCGGCTAACCATTCCTAGTATGCCCGCTCAAAGTGGTCTGGATGTTCATATTTTAGTTCATGCTGTTTGCTTTATCTCATCTTTTCAATAGCAATCAGAATAATTTTTGATGTGAGGAAGATGATAGACAGCTTGCTTTGATAAGCAGCATGATCAACCAGCTGCGCAAGAACTCAGCACAGAATAATGTGTGCTTGGAGACTGAGGCTGTCCAGCAGAACTGTTCACCAGGCCCAACACAGAGCAGCCCTTTAGGAAACAATTACACCACTGATTTCTTGTGCCACTGGTTGCCTGGGTATTGCTGTGACATCATTCTGCCTGGAGTTAGATGGAAGTTGCAGCACATTTAAAAACAGTTTCTAAAACTG
The DNA here is from genome assembly GCF_019740435.1 of Gambusia affinis. NCBI lineage: Eukaryota > Metazoa > Chordata > Actinopteri > Cyprinodontiformes > Poeciliidae > Gambusia > Gambusia affinis. Next base: position 11,483,762 of record NC_057886.1, on the reverse strand, counting down.
ATTTCTTTTTTTTTAGATGCAAGGCTATTGGTGATCAGAAAAAAGAAAAGAATAATAATCTAACAGCAATCTAAGAACAATAACAATAAGTCATTTTCCCAAAGTAACAGCATTGATGATGTGATGCTGGCTGCTGTCGGTGGCAGATTTTTTCACTGATAGAAAATTGACTTTTCTATCAGTGACAGAATAAATTATTTTCTTGCAAGTTTGACTAAAAACATGAAAGATGAAGAAAAAGAAAAATATATGTATATATTTGATTTAAGAGATCTAATCACTTTTAGTTTATTGTCAGGAAGTCTAAAGCAAATATTTTTATTAATCTAAGATGTTTTCCCTTCTCAACATTCAGGAGGATGAGCCTAGACCGGCAGCCTTTCAACTAGTTAAAGACTGTGCAGGCTCATATGATTTCTTAAAATTTTCTTTTGAAGCTGATGAAACAAAATAATCAAGGCTTTCTTCACACCTGAAAATTCAAAAGCTTTGGGTTTTTCTGTCGGGAATGAATAAAACTAAAAAAGAAGAAAAGTCATATTAGATGTGGAAATTCTTTTTTTGAAATTTAATGAACGGTTGATCCCTTAAGAACAGTTGATCCCCTGCAGAATGCCTGGCAAGTCACAGTATTTGCCTTTGCCTTACTGTGCAATGCTGACATACAGCTCAGCTACAGAAAAAAAAGGCCTTGGCAATTCCTAGCTCATATTTTTCAAGCGAAACACACAATAAGATGGTATATTGAACATGTCTTGGTTGTCCAATTGTACAATAAAGGCTTTATCTTTCTGTCAAGGGACTCCTTGTTTTGAAATTTGAAACTGAAAAGAAAAAAAATAGAGAATCTATCTTACGTTGCTGGTTTACTTCTTGAAAATTCACCTTGGACACTGAACCAATGAAATTATGTTGTAAGATCCCATTGAGACCAAAAGCAACCTTCCTAAGGTCAAACCACAAAGTATATATCCTCAGTTTCACAAAGATGAAAAGCCTCCAGAGGGCTGTTAATCCATGACCTGAGTGATATCCATCTGACCTTCAGCCGCTACAAAACACCCATGAGACTTGTGCTGTTAGCACGCATCACACTTCTCTAAAATGGGACAAACTGAAACAGAGTTGATGACAACCTGTAAAGTAAAATGTAGGAATCAAGAAAGAAAAAAGCTGTAAATCTCTTGTGAAAGGGGTGCAAGTATTAATTCAGCTCAACCGATGACATAATACACCATGCTGGGTTCACAAAGACAATATGAGATTTTTTAAATGAGAAAACAAGATTCCCCTTTTTTTTCAAGATAGCGTAAAGGTTTCATAAATTACTAACATTGTTTGAAAGAATTGGTTATCAAAATATGAAACCTCAGTTCAGGCTTGAGCCTTCACTGTATGTAGCACCCGTCCTGTTTCATTCTAACAAGCATTGTGGTGTTAATGGCAAAAAATAGTATTAAAAAACGTAAATCTTAGGTTGCTGTTTTAACAAATGTTTGCACCTTTTCTCCCACTCAACCATTCATCTTCTCTGCCAGTGTAAGCACCATAGGGTGATTCCTGTTTCTAGTGTTCACTGGACATGTTGCTGGATTCACCCAGCACTGGTAATCTTAACACATGACCGCTGAAGAAAGGCAGAAATCATACAGATTGAATACAGATCGATTTTAACTTTCCCCAAAAGAAAAAAGAAAAAAAAAAGTCAGTGTGCAGTTGAAAGATCTGGTGTTGACTCCAGTTGTGTTTTTTATGCTTGGAATGTTATCGCTGTTATTGCTGTCAATCGTATAGCATCAAAGCTTATTCTTACCTTACATAACTCATGCGTGCCGCCCCTTAAAAATCAGCGACTATAATCAGATTACTCATATTGTTTGCTCTGTCTGTCTGTAGTTTCTTGAAATAGGTTGAAGTCTTAGAGCAAAGTTTGAAATATCTAACAAAAACATGAACACCAAGCAACAGAGAAACAACTCTGTTTAATAAACAACTTGTTGCTGTATGCAAATGTTTGTGTTTATGAGAAGTTCACACTATTACTTGTCATAATTGCAAAAAGCAACCCACTTATTGTCTAAGAAGACGGTGAGGTCAGAACACAGTGTTTTATAAAAACAACGGTGTGTCTTAGAAGGAAGCTCTAATAACCAGTTGCCTGTGTGCAAATGTAAGCTTGATTTAGCAAATCCTATTCTTGAGGTAATAAAGTGACAAATGCAACTTAATAATAGTTGAGTTTTCCAAAATGTTCATCTCCAAACAGACTTGCCCACTTTAAAATACTGCTGTAGTACTTTTATGAAATGCATCTGTACCTATACAAAGCCAATTACTGCTAGCAGGTAATAAGAGTCCTGCAAGGGTTAGTTTGCTTCAAGTATAAAGTGCTAATCCCTGAAGGTTACTTTTTATCTCACGTCTTCCTCTGTGCTGCTCTCCCTTAATCTCTACTCCTTCATATCTTTCTGCTGCCTAAATGAAGTAGAGAGACGACTGGATTTCCCATAAAAGTCTTTGATGGCAAATGCACTTTGACTTTGAATACAAATGCCACCTTTCACGAGCACCTCAGCCATGGATTATTATAAGGCATTTTTTACATCCATCCAGCTAAAGGTCTTACAAATCCATAGAACAGAATAGAGTAGCAGATTGTATGAATACATTTGTGTTTCCACCACTGGTTTCTGTTTTATACAAAAAAAATCTCTTAACAGCATTTCCCATATTCACTCCCTTTTATAGGAATGCGAGGAATTTCCCTCGCCCAAGTCAAAAACAACATTCAGAGGATTCTCTTCTGTTGTCTTTTTTTCTACATATGTGTGCCAATCAATGTCTTTTTTCCTCCTTTATGGAATTGCAATTGCTTTACAGTAGGGTGCTGCTCCCTCGATTAAAACAGGATAATGCAATCCTGCAGCACTGACATGGATTATATGTCTCCCTCATTGATCTATGCATCAATACCCCAAAGAGCAGACATCTTGCGTGGCTGACACTGAGCATAACTCTGAAATTGAAGCAGATGGACTGAGACAACACTGCTGAGGACGCGTCACATCAAAAGTAAGCTCACATTTCATCATATTACATTTCTTATAAGGCATTGAAACCATATCTTTTCTTGAGTGCACGGAGTATTAATAATGAAACAACAGAACCGTTTTTTTTGTAAAGGTTCAGATCCACCTAGTTTTTTTTTTTTTTTCCCCTTGTGTAATTTGTTGTGGAAGCTGCAAATTTAGATATTTTAACAAAAACAAAATATTTCATAAACTTGTGAAGATTGTCCAGAAAACATGTATTAAAATCCCTTACTTTGGAAATAATTATTTTGATGCCATATATTGTATTTTGACACAACTAAATACAATATATTTAACTTTAATTGGGGAATTATTTTACACAAATGAGGACAATTTGCTGCATTCACATTTAAATACATTGAAATATTTGAGCTTAGTGTTAATTTGTTATGCTACATACCATGTGTTGGGAGGGATCAGTTCCTTTAACTGAGTTTATTTCACTGTTTATTTTTATTTTTTTTTACAACAGTTGATATGTGTTAATGATTTACTAGGTTGCTGGAAACAAAATGTACAACATTTCTTTTTGAAATATTCTAAATTGACCAATTTCCGACTGCCGCTTAAATATTTGCTTTGTAGGCTTTTTGTCTCAAATGTAGTGAATTTTGTGTTTGTTACGTTTTCTTATTGGGTTTTTGACAAAATATCAGATTTTTTTTTTGTTTAATCTGCTCCATCTGTTAAATCAGTTATTTTCTTTGAAGACTTTTTAAATTTATATTGAGGAAGATGGTCAATGGACCTAGGATTTACTGCTCTGGTCTGCTAGCAGTTAAAGGTCCAGTGTTTGGGATTTGGTGCCATCTGCTGCTTAAATTTAAAAAATTCAAAGCAATCAATCAATCAATCAATCAAATTTTATTTGTATAGCATATTTCAGCTGCAAGGCATTTCAAAGTGCTTTACATCATATCAGACACAAAAACATAGTGCAACATAGAATCAACAATCAAAACACAACATTAAGTCAGGTTCCGTCATTAAATCTAAGCAAATGGTTGTCTCAAGAAAACAAACCCTAAGAAAAAGAGAGTGCCAAAAAATCAACAAAAAAAGACATTTGAATGTTACTGTTGTAAAGAAACACATTTAAGCATAAATAAACAGCAATCACACTTCTGCTGATAAGTGTTAAACATTGTTCTTTAATGCTTATTTGACTATTTCTATATAAAACATGCCAAAGGCAATGAAGCCAGACCAATTATTTTATCGACATCCCCTTCTGTTAATCAAATCAAGACTAGAGGCGGATCCTGTACATGCTTTCTTATCTTAATAATTAATTTTGTCTTTCTGGATCCATCCCCATTGGTCTAGCTCTAGCCGATCAAAACATGCATGCCGTTTTAATTACAAGAGACTCATTGTAAAAAAAAAAAGAAAAAAAAAAAGTGAAACATACTTCCTTCAGAAATTATCACTACTTTTAAGAAAATAACTTAACACTAATTGTCCTGAAATATATTTAGGTAAAAGAGGAAAAGTATTTAGAGTTTGATTATTTATTTAGGACATCCCTGTGTGTCGTAAATCTGAGATTGCAGATGGTACCAGTATGGCTAAAAAACTATTTAAAACAAAAAAAAAATCAACTACAGCACTGTCAATGGTGGAGACTACACTGAGAAACGGACACCAAGACAAAAGAAATAACATCAGAGACAGAAAGAAACTATGCCGTGGTGTTTAAAGGCTGATTGAACTCCCCTGCTGACATATTAGAATGGCCATCCTGCTGGATCATTCTGATTTATATTAGTTAGCTATTTAATGCAGCTGCTGGGATAGGGATTTCACTTTTATTTTATAGAGCTTTCGTGCTGCAAGACAGCTGGGAACAACTCTCACCCTGGGGTACTGATTACTCATCCCACCACTGAACAGCAAGCATTACTATCTGATTCTGGGATTCCAGTGAAATAAAGCAGCCTGCACTTAGATTCCCTTTAGGCTGAGCAGTGGATATAGCCTACATCAGAGCAGGACAGCTAATGGGAACAGCTTTCATTAGCTGCCATGAGAATTTCTGGACTGCTTTAATGAGGGAGAAAAGATGAGTAAGGCAGTTCTCAAACTTGAATTATCACCTCTGGATGTGAGCTGAAGTAACACCTGCATAAAGTAGGTATTAAAAAAAAAACAAAAAACTGTAAAAACAAACAAACAAAAACACCCTGCTCCATATCTTAAACCTCAAACAGCAGTAAAGAAATTCAAGTATGAAAGAAAAAAAAAAGCAAAATAAGTGCAGCTTAAAGTAAATAGATTTCAAGTACGTCTTTTTTATGAGAAAGTTTTAAACAAAACATAAAAATGCACGTCCCATATAGTTGCCCATTTTTTTCATCATTGTAGCTGACAAAGGACACAGAGCACTTTGCTTTGAAGCAAGTTATTTCAGTTTTGAGGTCACAATTCATGTTTCCTTTTGGATTTCATGTTTATTCCTGAGTTGCAGCAGAAGAAAGTGACTTGAAACCGAGTGTTCCCATTTTCACTCCCTGTAAAAAGGTTTACGGCAAATCCTAGTATAAAAAAAAATGACTACCAGCAGCATCAAGCTTAAGTAAAAATTACTTCTCAGCAGAAAGAAATTATTGTTTACATGTGATTGTATTTTTCTATTAATAGATCTGTTGAATGAGAATTTGCTGTTTCATCTTTACCAGTTTCATTGAACATTATTAACTTTTTCACCTCTAAATATCTGTGCCTCATCAAGCCTAATTGCTGCAGCCTCACCTAAGAGAAATACCAGCATGTTTTTTTCATATCCTATTTGAGGTTGTCAGTTCTTGCTGTGATTAATTTGATGTTGTTTATATTGCAATGTAAAATCTTCTAAATAGTAGCAAAGTATGCAGCACTTTGACCAGCTCTATTTTTGTGTTTAAATGCTTCATGAATAAAATTATTTCGTATCAGACAATTCAGCTTTAATAGAAAGACCACAAAATTTAAGGAGTTAAGGTCAACCTTATGCAGCATTTGGTGAAAACGGAAACATTTAAAACAAAATGACCACACAATCTCATATCTTAGTTTTACCAAATACAAACAGGCGAGATGCAAATCTTCTTATAGAGAGTTGATGGGTTTTTTTTTGTTTGTTTGTTTATTTAAGACATCAGAATTTCAACTCTTCTCTTTAGTTCTGTGCCACAGTTTTGCTCTGCTCTGCTCAGACATTTGCATGCCTCATGTGGCACTTGTTCTGTCTGTTCACTAGAAAACTGCTTTTATTGGACATTTGGTCAAAGTTAATTTGAAGATCCTGATGGTAAATTTTTACTGCCAAGAAGTTGGAATGTTTTTATACTGGGTGTGCTGAGGTTTAAAGGTCTTTATTCATCTGAGAGAAGGATTTAGGAAGCATTATGCAAGCCAGCACAGCATGTTCTTCCTCAGGCTTTGCATTGCAAATTACATATTGCATAATGAAGGCACCAATATTGAAATGTTTAAATGCACAACCAACTCCGAAGCGGAATGCTTTCTGTCAGAGTTAATAAACCTGGACCCAGTGTGTTGTGTGACATTTTGCAAGATGTTTAAATGCAGCCACTTTCAATGGGTTGGCTGCAAGAGCATATATTAACTTTTCTCTGGAGCATTTCCTTAAGGGAAATCCCATCACTCAAAATTATGAATAATTGCATTTACATATATTATAAGGCTTAGGCTATTTTCTATCCGATCTTTGGAGTCTTTTTAGTAACTTTTCAGTATTTATCCATGTAGGTTTGGCACCATGATGGAACCAGTATGTGTAATCTTATGTGTTGCAGCTAAGTTGCTTTTGAATCTGTTTAAAAAACACATTTAACTGCATTAATGGATACATGTGATCATTCTGTGGCTCTAACTGATCAACAAGGTCAAGGATTTATAAGTAAACCTTGGTCAGTCTTATACAGATTATGTTTATAAATAAACACAATCTGCCATATTGGTTTTATAGAGGAGAACTGGGAGTATGAGTATGTGCTCCTTGCAAAATCTGGTTTTGATGGACGCCAAGACACAATTTGATGGCTGAGATCAGCCCTTGTGCTGTAGTTAGCTCAAGAAGCCAAATTGAGCGGAAACAATCTAAACACTATCCAAGATTTTACAGCTTCAAAAGGGACACTTTGATAAGTTATCCTTCTTTTGTTCAATCTGAAATGCATTTCAACAATTAGAAAACAGTTATTACAGTAGTAAAATGTGGCCAAATGGACAACAAACATCAACTAACTTATGAAAACTGGAACTACTGTTAAATCAGGAGTGTATCAGTGGACCTGATTTAGAAAAGCTTTGAAGATCTGTTCTTTTTTACTTGTGTTATCCAGATATCCCTGAGTTGGCTCGATGGTGTGATTTGCAGACTGCAGTGAAGAACTGGGTCATGTTGTCCCCAGTGAAGAAGCCAGGTGGGTGAGGCCCATTAGCCAGTAACTAAATCCACTCGTCAGGTGGCGGTGGTACGGAGGGCAAAGAACAAGACTCTAAGACGTAATGAGACATCTTCACCCACAAAGACAGACAAAAAAACCTCACGCTGCATTGCAGGGTATACACACACACACTGTAAAAACTGATGAGAAATTATAATTTTCATTCAAACACATCAAATCACATAGACACACATAAATTTAGTCTCAAATATTTTATTTCTAATTTTCCTGCTTTCTGGTGTCATCTTAGTTGTAAAATACTAAGCAATAGTGCCTTCTCTGAGACTGCAGAGAAGATCATGTATCACAATTTTAAGAAATATATTTATTATTATCTTAACTTAATCCAGTTAAAGTAAATTAACAAATTACTAGCTAAATTTCACGTCCTTCTACATGAGGATGGTGAAACCTTTGGCATTTTACCATTACGCCAAATCTATTGGCATCTTAGCATCTGAAAGGTGGAAATGGGCAGCGTCACAGTTTTTCAGGTTAAGATCAGTTTACCAGGTTTGAAGGTTGGTCAGGCTGTTTAAGGAAAAAGCTTAGTAGTTGCAATGGTGGACTAACTTCCACAGAGCACACTTGTATGCAAACAACCAATGATTTTACAATTTTTACATCTGGCTGGCTTACAAAACTGTGCCGCTTGGTTTGTGTTGTACTCTACGGAGAATGCAAAGATTTTCCTTCTCCTGCTGGTTACTTGATCTCAATGGGAAAAATTTCCAAATGCTGTTTTGCGTCCATCAAATCAGAGCAGAAGGCCTGTGAAGCCTCGTACTCCATCGCTGATACACTATGGCGTTTGTGTTGCTCTCTTCATTTTAACCGGATGATTTTGGATTATTTGTGCTAATGTTATTGTGTACCAATGAATGGCCCATTTTCTTGTGGGAGGAGTTTCCAGTACAAAAGCCTGGAGTAGAAGATCTCTCATGAGGATTGTGCAGTTTGTGCCTAAAAATGCACAGATTGTGAGAGCTCAGTAGCCAAGGGCAAATGTTGCTTTGATTTCCATTTTACGACTTTGAAGATTTTTGAGTTATTTTTCCATTTGTTTCTTGGTTTTGGTAAACTTTTTTTTTTTTTTTTTTTTTGTTTTTTTCTGCAACCATCTACATAATGTGCTTGCAAGCCTCACAACTCAACCCATGTTGTTCCAGTTTTTGCATGACAGGAAAGTTTATTGTCATTCAGCCCCCGTTCATTAATCTTCAGATTTGCAAAGTCACGTCAGTTTCAGTGCTGAAGTAGTGGAATAATCAATATCCATCATCCCCAGTTCAAGACAAACAATCCCTTATGACATCCCTCCCAGGACACATCAAAGACAAAACCTCTTTTTTTCAGAGCATCCTCCTGTCTGGACGCCCATGTTTTTGGTGAGTGTGTGAAAGTGGCAGGGAGGTGATGCAGGGATGATCCAGGCTCAGAGTAGAGAAGCAGAGACTGCTAGTGAGGAGAATGAATAGTGACTGGCGCTCAGCCTTGTGGCAGCTTAATGACTTGCGGTCAGTTGACTCTGTCTCAATTAATCAGACTGCTCTTTCCAGCTTGCCTACTTCCCCCCACCTCCCCCCCCACTCTCCCTCCTGCTTTATTCTCCTCTTGGCTCTAATTTTTGCCCTCATCTTCATCCCTTGAGCAGGGAGACAGCATCTTGCTTCTAGTATTGTTTTCTTTTGTTTTCTGCTTTTCTGTCCCTGCTTGTGTATTTCCATCTCCATGTTAACTCATTACTTTTTCTTTCAAATGCTCCTCGACGGTTCCATTTGACTGAACATTTTTTTTTTCCTTAGCTCTGCATCAATGGGAGACTGAAAGAATGGGGCCATTTTAGCATCACCCTCCACCCATCAGTGTTTTGTTGCCCGTTTAAATCTATTGAGACATAGGGTCTTCCAAGTCTCCTGACATTTGCTTTAGAAGAGGACTTGTGCCGCATTGGCTGCTGTGAGAATTGTGTTGAATATTAGGAGGTGGAATGAAGTTTGGCAACACAAGCCTCAGAAGCAATAACTTCTGGAAAACATGGAAGTGTGTGTAAGATGTTGGTCAGCTCTCTCTTGTCAGAACTTATCTGCTTTAGTGGATTTCCCTGGAGGGTCTCGCTGGCTTCCAAGGGTGGTCCTGACTTGGCTGACATTTGGAGGACTGGTCTGTGATGGCCTTTAGGGCTGCTTTGTGCAGCAGCAGTTGTTCCCCCAGCCGGTCTCGGCTTTACTCCTCCCTTCGTCTCCATTTTTTTTTTTTTTAAGTCCTTTGTCTCTGTGGATTTTGTCTCTAGTTGTCACACATTTCTCTCTCTCTGTCACTTTTCTTTGTGGCTTTTTCGCTTTGCACTCATTTCATTTCTGTTTCATTTTCACATTCTCTCCCTCCTGTCTAGCTTTCTCTCCCACTTTCGTTGTTTGATAGGTTTTCTCAATTTTTTTTGGGTGGTGGGGTTTCAGTCTCATCTGCTCTCTCTGTCTGCAGGGTCACTGCTGGCCAGGCTGCCTTGGGGTGGGTTTTGGGGGTTTGTGTCTGCTGCCACATGCTCGAGCGAACAGAGAGAAGACATGGGTCTTCTGCATTAACCGGACTGACCCCACCCTTTTAGCTCTGCTGTGTAGAAAGCAGGAAACAGGGAGCAAGCAGAGGTCAAATACTCCAGGAGGAATTATATTGTGAATTTGAAGCAGCACTGATCCATTTGTGGGGACAGTTGCTGCTGTTTGGACCCCTTCTGATGAATATCTTGATTTTGCAAGTTTAATGGATCTTCTTCTTGAAAATGTTGATTTACAGCAAGTGAACCTGATGAATGACAGAAGGAAAAGCACATGCAATCTAACGAGAGATAATTCCTCATTGAACTGAGGTGCAATCAATAACTCAGCTCTTCTTGTTTTTTTTGTTTGTTTGTTTTTTCTTGCGTAAAATGGTTAAAATGGCTTTTTCAGAAGAAAATGTTCTGTTGGTTTCTTGCTCTTTATCTGTGTTTTGCATGTCAAATAAACAGACAAAAGGTTTAAAACTTGAAAAAATGGTTTTCAAGGTTTGCTATTCTTTGGCTGTGAAGAGTCACATTCCCTGAGCTTCTTGTTTGGATGTCAACTTACGGAGGATAAGCCTTACAGCAACCAGGTTTTAAAATGGAGATGCAAACAAAATAGTTGGATCCACCAATTGTCGTGCATCTTTTCATGTGAAACTTGTTGAGAGTAAAATAACTGATTTGCTTCTCTCTGTCTCTTAAGAGTGATTAGATTTTTATTTAGAATCTTTTACACAAACTGTCTTTGTTTAGATTATGGAAATAATATTTTCATGCTTTACTTCTTGTACCATACACAAGAATATCATAGATATATGACAATGTGTTGAACTTCACTTGTGAAGCACTTCTATGCTGACAAAATGTATTTTATGAGTAAGTCCTTATTCATAAAAGTGCTTGATATTTTCCGAATTATAATCCAGCAGAAAACTAGAAACTAAATGGATAGTAAAATGTTAGCATAATAGTGCTTCATCCTACCACAATATCTGTTAAATCACAATAAATCTTGGATTTGGTGAAAAAGTTAATATTTGCCTTTTAATACTAAATCTGTGATTTCTTAAGACAAAGAGTTAAAATATATAAATATATAAAATATATATACATAAAAATAAAAAAGAAATTGGAGCAACAGTGGCTCAGAAAGGTCAAGAAAATGCAAAAGCCACAACAGAACAGTCTTTTGCATCTTGTTGACTCTTCTGTGCCACCGTACTAAATATTTCATGAAACAAAACAAAAACTGTGTTTACGTTTGTGGTAAAACTTCTCCACCTGAAGGTAAAACCTTTAAGTTAAACTGACTGACCTTATCGGGCATCTGAGAGAAAACCTCCCACTTCTAACAGCCACAAGCTAAGGGCAAGCAGAAAAACAAAGGTATTACACAGGCACAAAGAGCCAGCTTAGGAAATACTTTATAAAGTAGCTCCAAACTAAGCTTTGCGTGCACCTTGACAAAGAAGTGAAAAAAGTATCTCCACCCTTCTTCCCCCTTGCTCTTTAGCCTTCCCAGTGGTGTTCCAATCTGTAATTACAGACTCTATTTGATTCTAATCACCAGGCTGAAAAGACAGATACCACATGCCCACCTATAAAATCCTCCTACAAAGACCTGGGACCGTGCAAAGCTATATTTCTCCCAATTATCTAGTTGGGATCGACTGGCTCGGTGCTGAAGTTCTCACAGTGTGTTTGCCAATTTGCTGTGTCAATTAGATTTTCTCCTAGGTAAGTAATCAGACTCGGGGAAAAGGTGAACGAGGGAAAGATGAAGGGAAAAGTAATTACAGCATTTTGGGAGGTTGGCAGCTGCTCCAAGTTTTTTTTCTGCACCCCCCCTTTTCTTTTTTAATCCCTTTTATAGTTTCCCATCAAGAAAACAGACTAGATGTGAGAACAGATAGCTTGTACACAAAAAATAAAATTGCAAGTAGAGTGCATTTGAAGGCTTTATTGTTCCAGTTCAAATTCTGCAAAAAGACAGAAAACAAAGGAAGAAAATAATTAATAAAACACAAAACTAGTGTTTAATGAATGCAAAAATTTGCTGGTGAGTGAAAATGGATGCAAATGTTAAAATTTGGACATAAATTTCTTGTTCAATGGTACATTTTGAGCAGCAATAATGAGATAAATTGAGAGAGAGGGAATCAGGTCAAGCTGCTCTCAGCTGTCCTGCCTGTCCTTGTAAAAAGAGTTCCAAGTCTCTAAGGTTTAAAGGCCTCCTTGAAATCACCCTAATCTTCCCTCCACAGATTTTGCATTGGATTCCAGTCAGGACTCTTGCTGCTCAGAAATGTTATCATTACTTCTGATCAAAAGAAACATTAGAAAACTACTTTAAACTTAAATCTGACAGGGATATGAGGGATTTTGGTCTTAACTGTATATTTCTCTATTTTAGCATGAATAACAATGCTAATCTAAAACAAAAAAAAAAACAGTAACACTTTATTTGACTGGGTGTGCACAAGACTGACATGACACTGTTATAAACATGACATAACGCCTGTTTTGAACATGAAGGAGCCTTTATGAATGTCTATGACTGTTGTCATGAAGCGTCACTCAGTAAATAATGAGACGTTTAATACAAAGTTGCTTTAAAAGTTGCTTTGAAAGTTTTCAATTTATGCTTTTCTGCAGCACCTCTTCTACTATTCAAGAAGCATAGTAGTTTAGCTTTATTTGCCCACATTTTCCAAAAGTTGGCAATCTCTGGAGAAGATAGCATGTCTATGGGTCAACAAAGACTTACTTAGTTGTTTTTCTGAAACCTTACAAAAGGAAATTGCTTGTAAATCTCAGAGAGACCTGCTTTTCCAATGGGAAACTTAAAAAAAAATAAAAGCATCAATGTCATTAAAACTCCTTCACTGTTTCAAGCAAGGTGTTGGCTTGCTGGCTGATAAAGCAGGCGCTAATACAGAATAAAGAACCAGCTTTAAAATACAAAGCTGTAGCGTAAATGTTTTTGGAGGATTAACTTGGGTTAATGTCTTTCTAGGTCCTTCAAATAAAATGCCTGTTAATTATGTGAAATGGCCAAATGACAAGAACGTCATTGAACAAAATACGGAAATGCAACTACACTAAAGCACATGCACACGCAACTAACTTTAGCACCTAATAAAGTCTTATCAGCCTTTTGTTAATTAAAAGACAAGCAATACATTCCATCACTTTGTCACTTCCACAAGAGTGAGATACTTCCTGGAGTAATCACTCAATATAGTAATCACTTAATTTCTTATTTATGTGGTGTGTGTTTGTGAGTGTGTGCCTCCATGAATAAATGTGTAGATGTATGCCTTTGTGTTTGTGTGTTATTGATTTACATTCAATCTATGTAATTGCTTTCACTAAACTCACATCTGGCTGAGTCCATGTCAGCACACAGATCAGCATGAGGAAACAGTGAACCTGTGTTCACATGTAAAAAACATTTTTAACATGTTTTTCATTAGGCACACATTTTTATATTAAGATGTTTTTTTTTTAATTGCTCTGGTATAATAAACTAATCTTACATGTCATGTTTTCATTAGTTGCAAGCAAGAGATTATTATCATTAACAGAAATAAAAGCTTTAAAACATAATTCTATGTGGAATTAATCTATGCAATGTGCTTAATTTGTGATTTACTGAGGTACATGAACTTTTCATTCATCTAATTTGTTGGATGGGTCTGCAGTTGACAAGAACTGCCAGAGTGAGGCCGGCTCAGAGGTAAGCCACTGCACACATTTAGCTAACCCTTTCATTGAAACGGGACAGTAAAATGACATAGGTGAAAAAAAATAACATCTGGGAGTGTGTCTTCCACAGCTGGAGACACCTTACGTCTTAAGTTTGAGAAAGCAAACGTGCAAATTTGTCAAGCACAAAAACTGTTGATGTCCAAAAGTTGACAATTGCCATTACATTTGACATAAAAATATTTATTTGACACAGGGGTTCAATTATTTTAAGAATGCTAAAAGTTTATTTGAATCAAATTTTATGACGTTTTTAAAAAAATTTAAATAAAAGATTTGTTTTTGTAATTAATGTGCAGTGTCCAGTACAATATGTGCATAAACCAAAAGGACACCTATGAAATAATGATAACTTTATCTCCGTTATGGACCCAAAACTCGGCTTTGGGTAGAGAGCATTGGAAATGGACTGGTTTCTTTATTGCCCAATAAAGGTACTGGTTTATGAAATTGTTAATCAAGCCAAGAATGGCAGTTGGAAATGACAGATGGATTTAAAAGGATCTGGGATTAAAACTAACAATATTGCTTCCCGCCGCACAGAGAATTCAGACACTCGGTCCAAGACTAATATAATGGGGGCGCAGCAGCAAGACAGAGAGGGTGAAGTCTTGCTGTGAAGGTTAGGCTAATAAATCAACAAACACCAGGGATCTGATGGGTCTCTGAGCACTTTCCTTTCGTTTGTTTTCTTTCCATTTTCTCTTCCTTCATCACTTTTCATCTGTGCTTCTGTTATCTGGTGTTTGAACTGGCCTGAAGGAGTTGGTTATGACAGACTACAAGCTTGTCCTGTGTCAGAGTTAAGTGTTATGGTGGAAAATCATGTTTATAGAAACACACATGCTTCCACACAAGAATAGGACTGACACATTTTGAAGTGTTTGCTCAATGGATTATAGCAGTACTATGATCACAATCTATATTATAATATAGTGGTAAGGAAAATCAGGAAAATGCAAACATCTACAGTCCTCTTTGTTCATGAGGGTACAGCCAATCAGCACCAAGGGAAATAAATTACACTCCTTAATTGGCCAGTTTGCAAACAGCAGGCAATAGTGGTGTGTCAACTACCATTGTGCCAAGGTATTTAAACTTCCTAAACTGACTTTTTATATATTTTCTAACATTCAGATGTGCTCTAAGAAAAAAAAATCTGAGAATAGTTGTGTTTTCCTTGAATTACACAACTATTCAAGGAAACAGTTGAATATTTCCTAGAATACTCAGTAGGTGAGTAGAAGTCACCTATTCACAGTAAAATCTTTGAATAGTTGAGCCGTCGAGGTCCACCGCATATAGTTTAGCTTTTGCATATTTTTTATGTGACTCAGAAAATAGATACCATCTCATTGTAAATCTGTGTTCTAAGGATAAGAAGAGAGGGGAATTATTTTTCACCACCAGACATTAATTATTTCAAAAATGATAAAAATAATGAATTGGGGAATCAACAACTGCTCTGTGGGCTGGAGGGTGGAGGTGGGGGGCAAAGAGGGTCTTTAGTATGTTAATTAAACTCTAAATTACATAAACTGAAAGCTAGGAAAATGAAACTTTGAGCTTCTGAACTATCATACTTTCATGATATATTCTAACTTTTTAAATTTTCATTAAATCCTTTCATTTTCTTTGTCTTTGATGTCGTTTTGTAGAAATGTATGAATAACACAGGCAAAACTGCAACCAAGAGGAGGGCAAAAAAAGGCAGCATAAATAAGGCAGTCTGAGGCTACGAAATGAATGTCAGGACTTATGCACCAAGTGATGAACATGATTTTGACCTCTCATGCACACATCTGTCACAGAATAAAGGAGTACAGGAAAAATGTTCTTGCATAAGCAGCAGCAGTTTTCTGAAAGCTCAGACTGACATTGTTAAAGAACCAGAAAGATTTCTGCAGTCAGGACTGACATTTCAAAGCATATGGCAACTCTTTAAGTGTGCAGGGAAGAACAGCCGGTGGAACGCTTCCTCTCTTGACTCCATCAGGAGGAAGTGAAAGTGACTGTTGCATATTCATGACCATATTCATATCAGCATAAGGTATCTTCCAAGATGTCAGAGGGGCAGGTCATGGTTTGAAAGCATTTATCTCTCAGTGGAAATCCACAGATGATTTCTATGAGATCCCGAGCTTGCCATGGTTTTGCAAGAGGTCAATGAATCAATGACCCGGGCAGGTAGGAGGCTGGACGGAGCCAAAGGCCAATCAAATCAATTCCACCGGGCCAAGACAAAGGTCAGAGGTTTCGTTTGCTAGGAGTCAATACTCAGTCCTAGAAACTTGGTGTTAGTACTTCATTATTAATCCCTCTCAAAAAGCTGATTCATTTTTTGTTCTGTATTTGCCTTTTACTTTTCACTCCACTGAAATATGTCGTGGCGCTAAAAGGATGTAAAAAAAAATATTGTTTTTGTTCCAGTGAATCCATTTAAACACTCTCCTCTTTTCATTTGTTATGAGTCAAGACAACAGATTAATTGATGCATTATAACAGACTAAAGCCTGAAATGAAGCGAGGCAAGGCAAGAAGTCTCGGAGGTACACGAGGATTAGGAGAGAAAGCAATTCGAGGAGAATAAATAAAAGCCGTGCTTGTGCAAAGATGGAGAAAGACACATGAAGACAAAAAAAGACACAAGAATGATAGAAAACAAAGTAAGTATCTTCAAAAAAACATCAAGTTTGAACAAAGATTTTAGAGATTTTTGTTACATTTTTCCTGGAGGGAAAAAGAAAGATAGCGCACAGTGAGCTCTGTTGGCTGAGGCCATTTCAGCATTCACACCAGGCCTGGCAGGAATATTGTCTCTTTAATACCAGGCTCTCACGTTACTTGTTTGTGTGATTTTCTAGTTCTATTTTCTCATCACCACTCCTACTTTTTGCCTGATACCTTCGATAGTTCAAGCTTTGAGAGCTCTCACCTTCTTTGTATCGATCTGTGATTTTTTTCCCCTCCAGATGACCCCCTGTTGCTTTAAGTTGCATCTACTTAGTGTGCCGATGATACCGTGCGACAAAATGATCTGCATAATTTGCAGCTTTTCACATCTGAGAGCTCTGTATTTCATACTGGAGAACAGACATTGTAAATATTTTATACAAGTGCAATACATGACCCTGTTACATCCTTCAAAGTCAGATGGTGAGTCCCAGCTGTCTGAGGCTGTCATGTCTTTTTAATGTGTCTGTCAGCAAGTTAGAGAAGCCA